>NC_140265.1:5390667-5415667 GCF_949987555.1 Borostomias antarcticus | reverse complement strand
CTCCCTGGCTCCCTGGCTCTTTGGCTCTCTGGCTCTCTGGCTCTCTGGCTCTCTGGCTCCCTGGCTCTCTGGCTCCCTGGCTCTCTGGCTCCCTGGCTCTCAGGCTCCCTGGCTCTCTGGCTCCCTGGCTCTCTGGCTCCCTGGCTCTCTGGCTCCCTGGTTCTTTGGCTCTCTGGCTCCCTGGCTCTCTGGCTCCCTGGCTCTCTGGCTCTCTGGCTCTCTGGCTCTCTGGCTCTCTGGCTCTCTGGCTCCCTGGCTCTCTCTCTCTGGCTCCCTGGCTCTCTGGCTCTCTGTCTCTCTGGCTCTCTGGCTCTCTGGCTCTTTGGCTCTCTGGCTCTCTGGCTCTCTGGCTCCATGGCTCTCTGGCTTTCTGGCTCTCTGGCTCTCTGGCTCTCTGGCTCCCTGGCTCTCTGGCTCTCTGGCTCTCTGGCTCCCTGGCTCTCTGGCTCCCTGGCTCTCTCTCTCTGGCTCTCTGGCTCCCTGGCTCTCTCTCTCTGGCTCTCTGGCTCCCTGGCTCTCTGGCTCCCTGGCTCTCTGGCTCTCTGGCTCTCTGGCTCTCTGGCTCCCTGGCTCTCTGGCTCTCTGGCTCTCTGGCTCCCTGGCTCTCTGGCTCTCTGGCTCTCTGGCTCCCTGGCTCTCTGGCTCCCTGGCTCTCTGGCTCCCTGGCTCTCTGGCTCCCTGGCTCTCTCTCTCTGGCTCTCTGGCTCCCTGGCTCTCTGGCTCCATGGCTCTCTGGCTCCATGGCTCTCTGGCTCTCTGGCTCTCTGGCTCTCTGGCTCTCTGGCTCTCTGGCTACGGCTCCTCCTCCGGTCCGACGACCCGGCGCTGCTACTGGACCCCCTGGACCCCCTGACCCAATCTGGACCCCCTGACCACATCTAAAAACCCTGCTCCTGCAGCTCTGGACGCGACTGATGCACTGATGTCAACTCAGAACAGCATGCTGTACTTTCTCCTTTCACTTGTCCCACTAATCCTGTGGTTCTCACTAATAATTATGTGGACGTGTAATGAGTCTTTTTAACTCTGACGTTAGCCTTGTGAATTCACGCTCCCTGTTTGCATCCCACCTGAAAGGCCGCTCCTACCAGGTGACATGGAGAGGGTCGATGTCGGAACCGCGTAGTCTGACTACGGGGGTTCCGCAAGGGTCAGTCCTGGGTCCTCTCCTGTTTTCCCTGTTCAATACATCTCTGGACTCTATCATTAACTCGCGTGGCTTCTCCTGTCACTGCTATGCCGATGACACCCAGCCGGTCCTGTCATTTCCACCTTCAGACACAAGTGGAGGCACTCATAGCTGCGTGCTTGGCTGACATCTTGGATGGCAACACATCAACTCAAGCTCAACCTGGACAGGAGCGAGCTTCCGTTCCTCCCGGGGGAAGGGCTGCCCGCAACGGGACCCGGCCATCACCGTTGACCATACAGTTCACCACTGGCACCCGCAGTGGTGGAATGAACCGCCCGCTGACGTCAGGACAGCAGAGTCGCTGTCCATCTTTCACCGCAGGCTCAAAACTCACCTCTTTAAGAAGTACTACCAGGATCCTCCATCTTAAGCTATTGTATTTTTAATTTGCCACTCTTGCACTTTGCCTTCAGCACTAGATAATGCTCTTAGAGATCGTTTATGGGAGAAGTTGACTGGAAGACAACATGCTTTTTAAATTTTACTCCAAGGGAGGGTGACTGTCTTTTAATTTGAGCTCAGGGGAGGTTCATACAAATTTGAATCAATCAAAATAAAGCAGTTTCTTCAGCTTGTTGTAATTTAGCAAGCTGTTTTGTGTGACCCAGTGGCGCCCTGCTGATGACGAGGCCGTAGATTAGCAACTCGCTTGTTGCTGCTCGTTAAAGATGAGAGCTTTCACTTCTTTCATTTGCTACTTCATTACAGTTACATAATGTATAACAGACATTACAGTAACATAATCTATAACAGACATTACAGTAATATAATGTATAACTGTAAATTAGATATATTGACATATTGGTACATGGATTATTGGCTGTTTTGTATTTGAGTAAATGATTTTACAGCAAGTTTACTTTCCAATAGTAATTATTAGATGGAGACAATGCTAATAGACTTATGCTATTTAATAATAAAAATAATAATAATAATAATAATAATTGTCATTATTATTATTATTATTATTGTTGTTGTTGCACGCGTTATTATTGTTATTGTTATTAATGTTATTATTATTATTATTAGATGGAGACACTGCTAATAGACTTATATTATTTGCTTAAATCATTGGTGGGAATCTGGAGATCATTATATGGTCGTTACAAGCTTTAAGATGCGTCTCTTGATGGCATGAAATATGGTTCTAATAGTCTGTGGTGTGCATGCACGTGCATGTATATTCTAGGGATATTTCTCCAGATTTATTCTGATCTCGTGGTGGTTTCACTTTGCCCTGTAGGAGCCCGAGGGGCCGAGGGGCGTGCGTACAGGGAGGGGGCGGTGTCAGACAATACCATTCCTCAAATATACCCCTCTCTCCTCCTCTCAAATGAGGCTTTATCAGCTGGGATCGCATGGATTTTTATCTCGCATTTAAGCCGTTGTTCTGGAACGATAAGAATCTGGGAGAAGCTCGGAGAGGATCCAGGGGGTCATCGGTGTGGTCGAACCAAGGCTGGGTCTGGGTCTGGTGCACGGGGCTCTGCTTGATTACTCGTCATCTGTGAAGAGGAGGACACACATTCACACTTTCAGCTCGATCTTATCAACACAACCATCTATTGTCTGGGCGCTGTGGGGGTCAGAGGCTCGTCCGAGACATTTTTCATCTGCAGATGAAATCAGAATCATTGAGTCGTTGAGTGTGTTTTTACAACTCTGCCTGAAATAGAAGAAGCTTTATTGGGTTTAATTGCAAGGCACGTGCCTCTTTGATTGGACTCAGGCTACAACTTACAGACTCAGAAAGTAAACAAATGTTTTATTGTCTGACCGGTGCTATTATATTAATGGTTTAGTGGATTAATAACAATGTTTTGTCAGCAAAACCAAAGACAAGAAAATAGTTAATTTGGAGTTGAAGCTCCCAGAGCTACCAGGGATCATTACCTGTGTCTCAGCTGTCAAGGTAAGCTGCAAAAAAATTGTTGTTGTGCACAAATATTTTTATATAGGCCTAGGCTAATGTATGTAGCCTATTATGTTTTGTTTAGTGTTATTGTTCTAAGGTTATTTTCAGGTTATATCCTAACCGTCTTTCTAACCAAGATACTACGTGGCCCTACATGTGAGAAAAATATAAGTGTATTTTGTGGTCTTTTTTTTTTTTTGTTCCTCGTTGAGAACAACGAATTCAATGTCCAGCAGATGTCTACATTTTTTTTTTTTGCCTATCTTATTGTGTTTTCAAGCTGTCAAGTCATCCTGCTCAGCAAGCTGTCAAGTCATCCTGCTCAGGCCAAGCAGATGTGTTCATCTCACTAAGACAGATGGTTCATTTTGAATATGGAATATTTTAATTTGAATAGAATGTTTTCTCTCAATATTTACCATTTGCTTAATCATAATCTAAAATATTTCACTGGCATGTGAAAAGAATAGGATGTGCGTCACATAAAATATGAATATCCAGAGAACGTATTCTATTTGTTTTTTAATTATGTGCAACTCAGAGACAGACAGCCTATTCCAAATTGGTTTATTTCAGGTTTTGAAACTGTCACTTTAACCTAAACATTTTCTAAAGAAAATAAACATTCAACTGACACTACATAGCCTACTAATTATTATTGCAATATGAAAAGTATAGCTCTGGCTTGCATCTATTAATTAACTTCTACTCTCTTCCAGGTTTTTGGGACAAACTCGGAAAAGAACCAGAACAGACTGAAAATGATGCTGAGTCCCGACCAGACTGACTCGGACCTGGCATGGGGTCAATCCGACCAAGAGTCGGTGCTCACCGACATGAAGGTGGGCTGCCTGTCCGACGACCCCCTGGACGGGGAGGGTAAGACGCGCTCCCTGGCCCCCCAGGGCCTCAGCCGGGAGGAGAAGAGACGCAGGCGACGGGCCACCGCCAAGTACCGCTCGGCCCACGCCTCTCGCGAGAGGATCCGCGTGGAAGCGTTCAACGTGGCCTTCGCCGAGCTGCGGAAACTCCTGCCCACGCTGCCCCCCGATAAGAAACTCTCCAAGATAGAGATCCTCAGACTCGCAATATGCTACATCTCTTACCTTAATCACGTTCTGGATGTCTAAGTTAATACATTTCACACTGAAATTGGCCCGAAATATGAGGGTTAAATTGTAGAAAAGGGAAGTTGTAGCAGAGTAAGGTGCAGAATTATGCTGAATATCTGACACAAGGCAATTTCCCTGCGGCAATTAACCAATTTCAACCGAAAAGACAATACAACAAGCGCTTAGTCGTTTGAGTGACAAAATGCAATAATTATATTCAGAAGACATTAAGCATTCCCGTTTACTGTCCCCCATCCGCGAGTCCTAATTAGCTCTAGAAGTAGGCCTAGTCCATAAACTGATTATGCCTATGATTATGGTTTTGAGGGAATAAAAAGTAGGCCTAGTCTTGTTTAAGATGAGACTACGGGTACGCTGGTAAAGAAAAAAACTATAGCTGCTCTATAGAAATAGATTAGATGACGTTTCCTAAAGGAAGAAAATATTCAAAGCATAAGTGCCACTTATGACACATAAAATTGTGACCTTAATCATTCTTATTTAATTGTCTATGGGATTATTTATTTAAATGTGTTAATAATGAACCGTATCTTATGTTTATAACAGGCTAACCTTAGGATAGTCTTTTGTGTAAATGTCCATTGTTTGTATCACATATGCTTATATTTAGGCTGTGACGTCGGGAAAGTGGTTGTGTAGCTCTTCAAATGGCACTTTCTGTTATAGCCTGTTAATTTATATGTTTAGTAAGTTAAATGTCATATAATTTCTATATTGTCTAACAATGGCAACGATGAGCACTTCTTATGGGGTTGGCTGAGACCCATAAATGATTGGTTCCTTTGTGTTTCGACAGACATTTCGACAAAAGGCCAACAACACTGAAACAATTAGCAACACTCGACTCGAATAAGTTTCTAAAGCTATGAAATTAGACATCGAATACGATTGGCAGACAGATGATGCTTTTGTGGTGAGAGGCTATCACAATTTACAATTAAGAGGCAAAGCTCCTTTGCTGTGACCAAAAATCATTTCAAAATAGTGTTATTTCTATTATTGTTTCACTTTTTGATTAAAGGTATTTATTTATTTATTTATTTGTCTCTGTTTTGTAATTGAAAACACAATAAGTACTTTTATAGCGAAGAAAAACATATCCTCTATCCAAAGATTGTTTGTCTCTTCAGGGTTGTGTACTTGTTGCTTTATGCAGATATTTTGTAGTAGAGTTATTGTGACAGCTGGTTTATAATGAATGCATTTTTCATATTTTCCGGTGTTTTTTTATTAAAAAATGAAAAAAACATGCATAGTCGATTTCAGTTTGTGTCTTTGAAAAGTATAATTATTGTTTGATACCCATCCGTCCGTGGCACTATGTTTTAAACGAAATAGGGGTTAAATCCTATTTGAAACCATAAACATAATCGATTGATCATTATTGAAGAGAAATAGCAAATGATTGGATTTATGCTGACCGGTGCTCTGACCTGCGGAATGTCTATTGTCCAAAAGTTGTCCGTGATATTAATAGGCATTCAGTATGACGTCAGGGTAAACCACCTCAAACTGAAGATTTATTCACACACACACACACACACACACACACACACACACACACACACAGGCAGTGGTCAGGCAGAGAGTGTATGTGTTCGCTGCTCCTCCTCGCTCCTGGCTGAAAGGCGGTCTCCCCGGGGAGGGGGGCAGGTGTTACTCCAGACGAGCCAAGACAACCAAATTACTGGCCGTCTGGCACCTCCCGTGGGAAAGAGAGAGGGAGAGAGAGAGAGGGAGAGAGAGAGAGAGAGAGAGAGAGAGAGAGAGAAAGGGGGGGATTTATAAGTGTGCAAGCTCAGCCATGTAATATTGCCAAATGGTTTCAGCAAAGTCCCTATGAGTTTGTATCCTATTGCTGCTAACAGTGCTATAGTCCCCCAATAATCCATAATTATAAAATTATGGATTAAAGGTAGGCCTACATTGACTTGCAACAATAATTATTTATTATTTATTATTATTTATTTATTTATTTATTTATTATTATTTATTTACCAATCAATTTATAATAAACTAAAAAAAAAGAATATTAAACTCGTGTTTGTGCACTGATCACAGGTCAGCAGAGAGACCTAAGCAGCGGTTTTCATTTCTATTGGCCAATTATTGCTGCGTCAGAAACAGGGCGGGGCGAGTGGATCACTGCGAATCAGCGCAAAATCTTACAAACACTTTTGACGTCAGACGTTATATTCACGGTTAACTCAGCCAACCTATCCCCATTAAATTAGGTTTTTAATTAACTGCAAACACATAACAAAATGTTATTATATACTGTAAGTGGAACGCTCCAATCAAATTGAAAAAACTTGACTAAATTATTTTTTATTTTTTTAAGTTCAACATTTAAAAAACACTTGACACTAAAATACTTCCCTATTATTATTATTATTATGTTAGGCTACTGCCCTTTTATGTCTTCAACATGAATACTTGACCTTGTTAATTCATGAGTAGCATTTGTACCTCCTCAAATGTATTAAGCGTTTAAAAAAAATCAGTATCCGTTCTCTTTACAGAGAAAGCAGCTTTATGTGGAGTGTAAACGCTTCTTACTAGTGTGAGTGTAATGTGCCCTGTGCACTGCACTGATCTGGTACACATTTCCCATCATGCTTCACTTCCTCATCGTTCTCATGTAGCTAAGATAAGGGAAGAGGCATTGCTTCAAATCTCTTCATCTGTGGATGAGAGACATAGCTGTTGTTTTTTTGTCCAAGGTCTCCACGTCTTGCCAGCAGTCTCCAGATCAGAAAGGTGACCTTAGAATTTCAACTCGGCCTTTCAATCATTCTGCCTCTTATTCGTCTGTCTTTCTGCCTCCTGAAAGGGTAGAAAACCTCAAGTGCAATCACGCCATCATTGAAGTGACTAATTCAATAGGTGCTCAAGAACCACTTGTTGTGAAGCTGTTTACCAAAGGAACACATCTATAAATAGTAGCTGCTTGTTTCATCAATCTTCAGACAAAAGAGGTCTCAATAAATCTGATAAATCATTACAAGATTATATCAATCAATCAATCAATCAATCAATCAATCAATCAATCAATCAATCAATCAATCAATCAATCAAAGCTTTATTTGTATAGCACATTTCATACCCAGAGGCAACACAATAACCCTATATCATAAAATGATTGTATGTTAAAATGTGGATTGGTGCAGAGGCCCTCAGAAATGTCCACCCTCCCACAGACATGGCCAGAGAATGTTCTAGATACACCATCATCTCCATTATTGGCAAGCCTTTGTAATAGCTTTCACGCTTATTGAGCATGGAGTCCATCTGTATTTGCATGAACTAGATGTTCCCATGTGCTTCATCCCAGACGCTTCTCCAACATCTCTCCTCTTCAATTTATCCTGTCCCTAACCCTAACCCCAACCCCAACCCTAACCCTAACCCTAACCCCAACCCCAACCCCAACCCTAACCCTAACCCTAACCCCAACCCTAACCCTAACCCTAACCCTAACCCTAACCCTAACCCTAACCCCAACCCTAACAGAGAAACTGACCCTGGATCTGTACAAACTAACCCTAACCCTAACAGAGAAACTGACCCTGGATCTTTACAAACTAACCCTAACAGAGAAACTGACCCTGGATCTTTACAAACTAACCCTAACCCTAACAGAGAAACTGACCCTGGATCTGTACAAACTAACGCTAACCCTAACAGAGAAACTGACCCTGGATCTGTACAAACTAACCCTAACAGAGAAACTGACCCTGGATCTTTACAAACTAACCCTAACCCTAACAGAGAAACTGAGCCTGGATCTTTACAAACTAACCCTAACAGAGAAACTGACCCTGGATCTTTACCCTAACAGAGAAACTGACCCTGGATCTGTACAAACTAACCCTAACCCTAACAGAGAAACTGACCCTGGATCTTTACCCTAACAGAGAAACTGACCCTGGATCTTTACCCTAACAGAGAAACTGACCCTGGATCTTTACAAACTCTAACAGGGAGAAACAGACTGCTGTGGGCAGTGAGCAGACTGCCAGTGTGACCAGTGCATCTGTGTGTGTGTGTGTGTGTGGGTACGGTGTGTGTGTGTGTGTGAGAGAGAGAGAGAGAGAGAGAGAGAGAGAGAGAGAGAGAGAGAAAGAGACATATTGCCACCCCCCCCCCCCTTTACTGTGGATTATGTAATGGCGGAGGCCTACAAGTGACCATATGTCGGGAGGGCTGCAGACGAACGTCGACTTCAGTCCCCATTATCAACGTTTGTGTGTCCTCTGCCCCTCCGCCAGTCAGGTAGGACGTCCTTAAGTCCTCAAGTGGGACAACACACATGTTCAGACAGCTTTGTGCAAATTAGGACATAGGGAGGAAAGTCTGGCATCAAGCGGCCTTATGTTCACAGCGCAGGAACAAACGGCGTGTTGGGTTTTGTATATTGCTCTGTTTTTTTTTTCCCCCTCACGTATTTTGACAATGTTCAATGTTCAGTTCCTCCCACCTCCTGCCTCTTTCTATCTCCATTAGAGCTGCGTGTGTGTGTGAGCGTGTGTGTGTGTGTGTGTGTGAGCGTGTGTGTGTGTGTGTATGAGCGTGTGTGTGTGTGTGAGAGTGTGAAGTGTGCGGTACAAAGGCAGGTCCATGTGTTGAAATGCGGCCCCTGGGATGGCCGTATTATCCGTGCCCACTTCACCAGCAGGGGCCCCGCACCGGGGCCGGCTCCGGGCCCTTTGTCTCCAAACAGATGGAAATGGGCAGAGGAGGAGAGCGAGAAGGAGGGAAGAAAAGAATGGAGAGATGGAGGGGAGGGGGGGAAGGGGGGTCAGTCTGTTCTCATTAACTCTGGTATTGAAGGCGACGTCGCGCCCTCACAATGCGTCAGCAGCAGTGGAAAGTGCCTCACTCATTCAGGCTCACGCTCCGACCATCTGTACAGTGGGCATCTCAAGGTGTGTGTGCGTGAGCCAGCACAGACGACGTGGCCCCGGTTAAGACGTGATATTCATCTGCTTTCTATTTGGTTAAGATGTTTGAAATCCAATTGTTGCCTTTGTCATCTTTCAGTCTGTTAATTGCGCGTCGTGTTTGGTCGCAAAAAACCTTTTCAGACTATAGTTGTGGGCGTAGCTGAGATTTAAAACTAAAATGTAATATGAATACTTGAAAAGATGTACTATTATAGAGCATAAATATAGTAGCTATAATAAGTATAATATAAATATATCAATTTTTTAATTGATATCCCTCTATCATTGATAATTAAAGCAATCATGAAATATACTGTAGAATTTTAGTTTAGAGTTTAGAGTTTTAGTTTTAGTTGACTTTAAATCCAAAGCACATGCCTGGTAATAAAACACCCAAGGTGTCACATTTGTCATACTTCTACAGCCACAAGCCACCTGACTTTAAACCAAGCAAATATACATAATTTGTCACACACAGAATGTAATGGGCCCCCGAAGTGAGAATCTTATTTGGATAGGCCTAATAGAAAATGTTCTCTGCAGAAGCCCAATAAGGAATCTGTCCTCTCTCCCTCTCTCTCTCTCTCTCTCTCTCTCTCTCTCTCTCTCTCTCTAAACTCGTTTTTCCTCCCACATCGTCTTCATGTACAAGGCATTTTTCTCTCTTTTTAACCCAAATCCCTTAACTCATAAAGTCCATGTCTTCAGGGAGGGATTCATCCATCGTCCGGACACTAAATCTAATCTCAGGGGCCCGTGCACCTTGCACGCTCAGGAGAGCTTGGAATGGCCTAATGCACGTGCGGAGGGATCCCCTAAGTCAAAGATTTGACTGCTCGTCAAAGTCACCACATTTGACAAAATGTGTCATTGACAAACATGTCTGAGTCGTAGTACTCCAAGATTTAGGTCTATAATATGTAACATTAAAAAAACATCATCATCATCATCATCATCATCATCAACAACAAACAACAGCAGCAGCAGCATCAAAGGCTGAAGTACAATAAGAGAAATTCTTCTTTCTTTGAAAAGTACATAAATGCAATTCCAATTCAGAAACCTTTCAATTACAATTATGTTTTATGTTTGTATAGTTTCAGAATGACACAAAATATTTTCTCCGTAGAGTAACCTAGCATGTTCTCTCATGACCCTGTACCTGCTATGTCCACAGGGTGGCGCACTAACCTTAAAATATCAGAGCAAAGTGAGCAAGTAGCCTACCTTAATACAACTGGATTTAAAGATGAGGGATAGAGAACCTGTTCCTAAAACATCTGCCTGCCTGTCCCCTGAACTTCCTGAAGGTGATGTAGATGAACGAAATACACAAAATGCTGAGAGAAAACTAATGATCAGATATTGATATCATTGATAAAATACAGCCAGTCATACAGTAGCTTGTGATTTATCATTCACCTTGGTGATAGATCTTGCTTTTTGTCCAGCTACCATTTCCTTTTGGGGACAATATTTTCTCCATACATCTCCCGGTAGACAGAAGCATCTTATATAATATCACCTTTCGAGCAAATACTCTTTTTATGGTTAATTATGATGAATTAATCAATTAAATTAAATAAACTGCGATTTCATATTTCTATGTGTGACGAGTACCGTCCCTTTAAGAGAGTGCCCTTGTGCCCATTGGCGGAGGTTCCTCTCAGGTCAGCCTTTACCAGGTGTGTGTGTAGTTTATCAGGCGTTGGGAGTTGTAGTGTATCAGGTATTGAAAGTTGTAGTGTATCAGGTGTTGGGAGTTGTAGTGTATCAGGTGTTGGAAGTTGTAGTTTATCAGGTGTTGGGAGTTGTAGTTTATCAGGTGTAGGGAGTTGTAGTGTATCAGGTGTTGGGAGTTGTAGTGTATCAGGTGTTGGGAGTTGTAGTTTATCAGGTGTTGGGAGTTGTAGTTTATCAGGTGTAGGGAGTTGTAGTTTATCAGGTGTAGGGAGTTGTAGTGTATCAGGTGTTGGGAGTTGTAGTTTATCAGGTGTTGGAAGTTGTAGTTTATCAGGTATTGAAAGTTGTAGTGTATCAGGTATTGAAAGTTGTAGTGTATCAGGTGTTGGGAGTTGTATTGTATCAGGTGTTGGGAGTTGTAGTTTATCAGGTGTTGGGAGTTGTAGTGTATCAGGTATTGAAAGTTGTAGTTTATCAGGTGTTGGGAGTTGTAGTTTATCAGGTGTTGGGAGTTGTAGTTTATCAGGTGTTGGGAGTTGTAGTTTATCAGGTGTTGGGAGTTGTAGTACACACACCTACAAACAATACAGGGTTGGTTGGCGGACAGAGGTGAGATAATTTGGCATAACTCAATGTAATGGCCTTAGGCTTAGGAAAAACAGCAGGGCACAGGGCTGGGCTGACACAGACACCAAACAGGGCTGACACAAACACCAAACAGGGCTGACACAGACACCAAACAGGGCTGACACAGACACCAAACAGGACTGACACAGACACCAAACAGGGCTGACACAAACACCAAACAGGCCTGACACAGACACCAAACAGGGCTGACACAGACACCAAACAGGGCTGACACAAACACCAAACAGGCCTGACACAGACACCAAACAGGGCTGACGCTGACACAGACACACTGCTGTGTGGCTATTAAAAGACCCTTGAGGTCCTGTAATAATAATAATAATAATTATAATAGTTGTTGTTATTATTATTAATAATACTAATATAATTAATTATTTATATTAGTATTATTATACAGTAGTTAACACCTTATTCACAGGTGGCGTGTGGTTGCTTGGGTTCTGCATCTGTTAGAAGAGGCTGGGGCTGTATCCTGTCGGAGGTAGGCTACAGTGGTAGGGTGAGGGGGATTATGTACCTGTAATATGTCCTTTAACTATATATAACAAAAAACTTTGATGTTTGTGTCTGCCCTGTAGGAATGTGCCCTGCTGTTTTGCCTAAGCCCATTACATTGAGTTATGCCAAACTAATTCACCTCTATCCACCAACCAACGCTGCATTGTTTGTAATTGTTTTGTATTGTTTCTTTCATTTGAGTGGGGGGAGCGTGGATGCCCTCCTTTTTAAAAAACAAACAAACATTTATTTCTGATTCTATCCCCTTTTTAACCCAGTGTGGTAGCCAATCACACCTAACCTATTGTCCAGTTGTCCTCTGTCACTGCTGTGGAGGGTCCGTCGCTGGTCAGCGATCCAGAAGAGAGACCCGACTCTCTCGAACCCGTGACCGTGACCCCCGCACCAGACGGCATCGCTGTAGAGCGGTGGACCCTCGCATCAAAAATAAACTAACCCCCCTTGGGAGCGGCAGCCCAATATGCCACTCCCCTATGGGTTGGTTGTACTGGCTAATTGTGGCACTTGAAACATCTGAGCAGCTTGGGGATGAACGCCCTCACACTACACCTCACGTAACCCATTTGCACTGATGGAGGAAGGGCCTTCTCAATCTGAAGAACCACTGACAAGTTGGCCGTCAACGCGCCATCCCTCTTGCTTCCATACATATCTATGGGTCCTCCAGCTGCATGTTATAGATGTCACTGTTGGAGCTTTAGAATTTCAATAATGGGTTTTTATCCATAGGGAAAACCTGCTTTATGAACAAAACTGAGATAATATTAATTATGAATAAATAAATTCACATATTTATATTTTAATCCCTCTCTTCTCTCCAAAAACTGAGGAGCACTGTCCTCCCCTGCCTCAATGGAGCCTCCACTGGTGTGTACTGTTGCAAGTTGGGCCAACGAGGCTGTCAATAGGCCGACATTAGTTGTGACTATCACATACATTATATCTAGGAATATCTATACTAACTAGGCCCTTTTATTGCAGCTATCAACTGTTTTCTGTTGTCTCATGTGGGTGTTTGGGGACTGGTTTCACAGATGCAGGCGTGTTGTGCAAAAGTGAACCTGTAGGGGGCGCCAAATCACAAAAACACCACATAATACATTGGGCTGCTTGAGAAGAAAAAGAAGAATTTCTGAGATGGTGAGAAACGTACCAACTTTGGTGCTTGCTTCTATCCCCCAGCTTAATTCCCCTGACTACTAGATGGCGTTGTCACCCTACAAGCACTCCCCACACATCATGCAAACCCCACCATTCCCCATGTTTGTACTAGTCCTGCTGTGATCCCGTTGAAATGCTGCCCCCTGTTTCCTAATTCCTTATGACCAGGGTTCGTTCGGTTCCCCTGGCTGCTCCCTCCTGTCGCTCACTCTGCGCAAGTATTATATCTCTTTTTTGGATGAAATCTAGTCATTGGCATGGTTTTGCATCTCTACTGTAAAGGTGAGTTAGATTGGGAGGTTGTGGAGGGAAGGATAGCCCGGTCGACCTATATCTTGTCGAGTTGTTGCTTTTTGTGCAAATAAGCTCCTTTTAAAATCAGAGTTTAGTCTTCCTGTTTCAAGTTATTAGGCTGCTGGCTTTCGTATTCAATCCTTTGTCTGGATAGGATATTATGCATGGGGATACATCGATATTTGGACTTGCAGGTAAGTAAGTAAGCAGAACTTGTGTGTTTTTGGGAAGTCGCTGCTTTATTCTGGAATGCTGTCAATTCAATCGGATCGGAATGACCGCAGTCGGCCACCGTCGGGTGTGAATTAACCTTTTGACAATGTCGCAAGTTTGCCCCAAGTCTTTAACAGGATACAGTAGCCTAATAATTGAATTGTCATTGATATAGATAGTGTTGTCATAGCCTAGAAAGAATCGCTCACTTTGGGGAAAACTGTGATATTCAACCAACTGTGCAGGACTCCGGAGGCCTTAGAAGAAGCCGGGGACTTTCCTGATTAGGTCCGCCGTGGAGCTACAGGTATTCTGGGGTGCAGGGTTGGGCTTTAACGGCTCTGGAGCTCCGCAGAGCCGGGGTCTAGTTTTCCGGGCTAATCCAATAGAAACGAGAAGAAGGTTTCTTAACTCGAGTATTTCGACTCGTTTAGTTTTAGTAATGTATGAATTTAACATTAATGAATGTTTGGGGACTTTATTTTTATTTTAGAATATGCAATAGAGGCTACGCCTGGGGAATGGCACATGTTAAAAGACTGGGAGAGGCTGGGAAGAGGCTGGGAGAGACAGAGAGAGACTGGGAGAGGCTGGGAGAGGCTGGGAAGAGGCTTGGGGAGACAGAGAGAGACTGGGAGAGGCTTGGAGAGGCTGGGAGAGACAGAGAGAGACTGGGAGAGGCTGGGAGAGACTGGGAGAGGCTGGGAAGAGGCTTGGAGAGACTGGGAGAGGCTGGGAAGAGGCTTGGAGAGACAGAGAGAGACTGGGAGAGGCTGGGAAGAGGCTGGGAGAGACTGGGAGAGGCTGGGAGAGGCTTGGAAGAGGCTTGGAGAGACAGAGAGAGACTGGGAGAGGCTGGGAAGAGGCTTGGAGAGACAGAGAGAGACTGGGAGAGGCTGGGAGAGACTGGGAGAGGCTGGGAGAGGCTGGGAGAGGCTGGGAGAGACTGGAGAGAGGCTGGGAGAGACTGGAGAGAGGCTGGAGAGAGGCTGGGAGAGGCTGGGAGAGACTGGAGAGAGGCTGGGAGAGGCTTGGAGAGACTGGGAGAGGCTGGAGAGAGGCTGGGAGAGACTGGAGAGAGGCTGGGAGAGGCTTGGAGAGACGGAGAGAGACTGGGAGAGGCTGGGAAGAGGCTGGGAGAGACGGAGAGAGACTGGGAGAGGCTGGGAAGAGGCTTGGAGAGACAGAGAGAGACTGGGAGAGGCTGGGAAGAGGCTTGGAGAGACGGAGAGAGACTGGGAGAGGCTGGGAAGAGGCTTGGAGAGACGGAGAGAGACTGGGAGAGGCTGGGAGAGACTGGGAGAGGCTGGGAGAGACTGGGAGAGGCTGGGAGAGACTGGGAGAGGCTTGGAGAGACAGAGAGAGACTGGGAGAGACTGGGAAGAGACTGGGAGAGGCTGGGAGAGACTGGGAGAGGCTGGGAAGAGGCTTGGAGAGACGGAGAGAGACTGGGAGAGGCTGGGAAGAGGCTTGGAGAGACGGAGAGAGACTGGGAGAGGCTGGGAAGAGGCTTGGAGAGACAGAGAGAGACTGGGAGAGGCTGGGAAGAGGCTGGGAGAGACAGGGAGAGGCTGGGAAGAGGCTTGGAGAGACAGAGAGAGACTGGGAGAGGCTGGGAAGAGACTGGGAGAGGCTGGGAGAGACTGGGAGAGGCTGGGAGAGGCTGGGGAGAGACTGGAGAGAGACTGGAGAGGCTGGCAGATGTGGACCAGACCCTTGCAGCAGTTGGACTGCCACTCAAAGCTTTCTGATGAATTAATAAAAATTTGAAACATCCATGTTGCAAACATCCAAGTCCACCTGTGCTATTACAACTTAACTACCAGTTCACTGTCCAGGAAGCTGTAGCAGACAACCTCACCTTCCATTAAACTTAGGATGTGAAAGATGTTTCATTCTTAGTGTGTTTAGTAGGCTATAGTTCCTAGTGTGTTTAATAGTGTAGTTCTTAGTGTGTTTAGTAGTGTAGTTCTTAGTGTGTTTAATAGTATAGTTCTTAGTGTGTTTAATAGTGTAGTTCTTAGTGTGTTTAATAGTGTCGTTCTTAGTGTGTTTAATAGTGTAGTTCTTAGTGTGTTCAGTAGTGTAGTTCTTAGTGTGTTTAATAGTGTAGTTCTTAGTGTGTTCAGTAGTGTAGTTCTTAGTGTGTTTAGTAGGCTATAGTTCTTAGTGTGTTTAATAGTGTAGTTCTTAGTGTGTTTAATAGTGTAGTTCTTAGTGTGTTTAGTAGTATAGTTCTTAGTGTGTTTAATAGTGTAGTTCTTAGTGTGTTTAATAGTATAGTTCTTAGTGTGTTTAATAGTGTAGTTCTTAGTGTGTTTAGTAGGCTATAGTTCTTAGTGTGTTTAATAGTGTAGTTCTTAGTGTGTTTAGTAGTATAGTTCTTAGTGTGTTTAATAGTATAGTTCTTAGTGTGTTTACTAGTATAGTTCTTAGTGTGTTTAATAGTGTAGTTCTTAGTGTGTTTAATAGTATAGTTCTTAGTGTGTTTAATAGTGTAGTTCTTAGTGTGTTTAATAGTATAGTTCTTAGTGTGTTTAATAGTATAGTTCTTAGTGTGTTTAATAGTATAGTTCTTAGTGTGTTTAATAGTGTAGTTCCTAGTGTGTTTAATAGTATAGTTCTTAGTGTGTTTAATAGTATAGTTCTTAGTGTGTTTAATAGTGTCGTTCTTAGTGTGTTTAATAGTATAGTTCTTAGTGTGTTTAATAGTGTCGTTCTTAGTGTGTTTAATAGTGTAGTTCTTAGTGTGTTTAATAGTATAGTTCTTAGTGTGTTTAATAGTATAGTTCTTCGTGTGTTTAATAGTATAGTTCTTAGTGTGTTTAATAGTGTAGTTCCTAGTGTGTTTAATAGTATAGTTCTTAGTGTGTTTAATAGTGTAGTTCCTAGTGTGTTTAATAGTATAGTTCTTAGTGTGTTTAATAGTATAGTTCTTAGTGTGTTTAAAAGTGTAGTTCTTAGTGTGTTTAATAGTGTAGTTCTTAGTGTGTTTAATAGTATAGTTCTTAGTGTGTTTAATAGTGTAGTTCTTAGTGTATTTAATAGTGTAGTTCTTAGTGTGTTTAGTAGTGTAGTTCTTAGTGTGTTTAATAGTATAGTTCTTAGTGTGTTTAATATTATAGTTCTTAGTGTGTTTAGTAGTATAGTTCTTAGTGTGTTTAATAGTGTCGTTCTTAGTGTGTTTAATAGTGTCGTTCTTAGTGTGTTTAATAGTGTCGTTCTTAGTGTGTTTAATAGTGTCGTTCTTAGTGTGTTTAATAGTATAGTTCTTAGTGTGTTTAATAGTGTAGTTCTTAGTGTGTTCAATAGTATAGTTCTAAGTGTGTTTAATAGTATAGTTCTTAGTGTGTTTAATAGTATAGTTCTTAGTGTGTTTAATAGTGTAGTTCTTAGTGTGTTCAATAGTATAGTTCTTAGTGTGTTTAATAGTATAGTTCTTAGTGTGTTTAATAGTGTAGTTCTTAGTGTGTTTAATAGTATAGTTCTTAGTGTGTTTAATAGTATAGTTCTTAGTGTGTTTAATAGTATAGTTCTTAGTGTGTTTAATAGTATAGTTCTTAGTGTGTTCAATAGTATAGTTCTTAGTGTGTTTAATAGTATAGTTCTTAGTGTGTTTAATAGTGTAGTTCTTATTGTGTTTAGTAGTGTAGTTCTTAGTGTGTTTAATAGTGTCGTTCTTAGTGTGTTTAATAGTATAGTTCTTAGTGTCGTTCTTAGTGTGTTTAATAGTATAGTTCTTAGTGTGTTTAATAGTATAGTTCTTAGTGTGTTTAATAGTATAGTTCTTAGTGTGTTTAATAGTGTAGTTCTTAGTGTGTTTAATAGTATAGTTCTTGGTGTGTTTAATAGTGTAGTTCTTAGTGTGTTTAATAGTGTAGTTCTTAGTGTGTTTAATAGTTTAGTTCTTGGTGTGTTTAATAGTGTAGTTCTTAGTGTGTTTAATAGTGTAGTTCCTAGTGTGTTTAATAGTATAGTTCTTAGTGTGTTTAATAGTATAGTTCTTAGTGTGTTTAGTAGGCTATAGTTCTTAGTGTGTTTAATAGTGTAGTTCTTAGTGTGTTTAGTAGTATAGTTCTTAGTGTGTTTAATAGTATAGTTCTTAGTGTGTTTAATAGTATAGTTCTTAGTATGTTTAATAGTATAGTTCTTAGTGTGTTTAATAGTGTAGTTCTTAGTGTGTTTAATAGTATAGTTCTTAGTGTGTTTAGTAGTGTAGTTCTTAGTGTGTTTAGTAGGCTATAGTTCTTAGTATGTTTAATAGTGTAGTTCTTAGTGTGTTTAATAGTGTAGTTCTTAGTGTGTTTAGTAGTATAGTTCTTAGTGTGTTTAATAGTGTAGTTCTTAGTGTGTTTAATAGTATAGTTCTTAGTGTGTTTAATAGTGTAGTTCTTAGTGTGTTTAGTAGGCTATAGTTCTTAGTGTGTTTAATAGTGTAGTTCTTAGTGTGTTTAGTAGTATAGTTCTTAGTGTGTTTAATAGTATAGTTCTTAGTGTGTTTACTAGTATAGTTCTTAGTGTGTTTAATAGTGTCGTTCTTAGTGTGTTTAATAGTGTAGTTCTTAGTGTGTTTAATAGTATAGTTCTTAGTGTGTTTAATAGTATAGTTCTTAGTGTGTTTAATAGTATAGTTCTTAGTGTGTTTAATAGTGTAGTTCCTAGTGTGTTTAATAGTATAGTTCTTAGTGTGTTTAATAGTGTAGTTCCTAGTGTGTTTAATAGTATAGTTCTTATTGTGTTTAATAGTATAGTTCTTAGTGTGTTTAATAGTGTAGTTCTTAGTGTGTTTAATAGTGTAGTTCTTAGTGTGTTTAATAGTGTAGTTCTTAGTGTGTTTAATAGTATAGTTCTTAGTGTGTTTAATAGTGTAGTTCTTAGTGTGTTCAATAGTATAGTTCTTAGTGTGTTTAATAGTATAGTTCTTAGTGTGTTCAGTAGTGTAGTTCTTAGTGTGTTTAATAGTGTAGTTCTTAGTGTGTTCAATAGTATAGTTCTTAGTGTGTTTAATAGTATAGTTCTTAGTGTGTTCAGTAGTGTAGTTCTTAGTGTGTTTAATAGTGTAGTTCTTAGTGTGTTCAATGGTATAGTTCTTAGTGTGTTTAGTAGTATAGTTCTTAGTGTGTTTAATAGTGTAGTTCTTAGTGTGTTTAATAGTATAGTTCTTAGTGTGTTTAATAGTGTAGTTCTTAGTGTGTTTAGTAGGCTATAGTTCTTAGTGTGTTTAATAGTGTAGTTCTTAGTGTGTTTAGTAGTATAGTTCTTAGTGTGTTTAATAGTATAGTTCTTAGTGTGTTTACTAGTATAGTTCTTAGTGTGTTTAATAGTGTCGTTCTTAGTGTGTTAAATAGTGTAGTTCTTAGTGTGTTTAATAGTATAGTTCTTAGTGTGTTTAATAGTATAGTTCTTAGTGTGTTTAATAGTGTAGTTCTTAGTGTGTTTAATAGTGTAGTTCTTAGTGTGTTTAATAGTGTAGTTCTTAGTGTGTTTAGTAGTGTAGTTCTTAGTGTGTTTAATAGTATAGTTCTTAGTGTGTTTAATATTATAGTTCTTAGTGTGTTTAGTAGTGTAGTTCTTAGTGTGTTTAATAGTGTAGTTCTTAGTGTGTTTAATAGTGTAGTTCTTAGTGTGTTTAGTAGTGTAGTTCTTAGTGTGTGTAATAGTGTAGTTCTTAGTGTGTTCAGTAGTATAGTTCTTAGTGTGTTTAATAGTATAGTTCTTAGTGTGTTCAGTAGTGTAGTTCTTAGTGTGTTTAACAGCATCATTGAGGTTCTTGTCACCTGCGTCTGAAAGAGCCGAGCTGTCACATGACAAGAGAACCTTTGGAAGCAGTTACTGCACGGCCAGCTATGGGAGCTATCATCACAGAATAAACAAACACAAAATTAATTAAATTCTCACCTATGCATGAACTGACTCCGCTGTATGAGCGTGGTACCGTAGCAGACCCACCCAACCAGGATGGGTGTTAGTGCTTACAGGAAACGTGTAACAATTACACTCCCTTGTGTTATAAAACCTCTCTGAAAACGCTGGCTTCTTTCTTCACATGAATAATACATGATCATCAGTACTTATACGTCTCAGTCCAGCGCCAACGATACGACGGAGTATAGGTTCTCCTTTTGGGAACCAGACGAGGGAGTATAGGTTCTCCTGTTGGGAACCAGACGAGGGAGTATAGGTTCTCCTGGTGGGAACCAGACGAGGGAGTATAGGTTCTCCTGTTGGGAACCAGACGAGGGAGTATAGGTTCTCCTGTTGGGAACCAGACGAGGGAGTATAGGTTCTCCTGTTGGGAACCAGACGAGGGAGTATAGGTTCTCCTGTTGGGAACCAGACGAGGGAGTATAGGTTCTCCTGTTGGGAACCAGACGAGGGAGTATAGGTTCTCCTGTTGGGAACCAGACGAGGGAGTATAGGTTCTCCTGCTGGGAACCAGGCGAGGGAGTATAGGTTCTCCTGTTGGGAACCAGACGAGGGAGTATAGGTTCTCCTGTTGGGAACCAGACGAGGGAGTATAGGTTCTCCTGTTGGGATTGGACCCCTCCCCTCCCTCTCTCATCTCCTTTCTCCACTATGTCTGCACATCTCATATCACCGAATATTTTAGAGATGATGACATGATATCGATAGTCTTGAGCGTGTGTGTGTGTGTGTGTGTGTGTGTGCGTGCGTGCGTGGGTGCGTGCGTGCGTGTGTATGCTGGCTCATAAGATGCTGGTTCTCTTGAGTTGTGGCTTGGATAGACCTCCCCATTAAGTTTACATTGTGAGAGGTATCACTATGATGCTAGATCAAAAAGAGAATACAGCACACACAGCTATTCAGTAGGGCCGGCCAACAGATACCCAGCAGTTGGAAATGGTCAAAGAACACATGGTGATCATGATGTCTGCTGTGATCTTGGATAACGGGAGGTGATACCTGCAGATAAGTGATAGACTTGGACAGCGTTAGCACGGCTCTAGATCTAAGTCCACTAATCCACTTAGTTTGCACCTACTCAGATGATAAGCTATAGAATCAAGTCTCAGCTTAACTTCTTCAATGAGCTCGTCGTGCTCCTCGTGTACTAAGGAAGGGTTCATCTCACGGCCACAAGTAGCCAGTAGTGTCCGTCCGTCCATCTGTCTCTCTCGTTACATCCGACCCCGTTACATCTGACCCCACTGACGGTCGAATAAGGAATAGCTGAGGCACAGGGGGATATGAAAGTATTTTTATACTTGGTTTAAAAATAAGAGCACGCGAGTGGTCGATTCAAGCTGGTTTCAAACAAAAGACAATCGTTTTATTCTGTGACGATTTGCAAATTTCGGACTCGAGCACAGGAAGTGAATCCAGGCTGAGTGAGTCACTGGGGAACGAAATTGATAGTTTATAACGGGAAAAAGGAAGTGACATAGTTTCAGGATGAAGAGGACAGGGAGGTGATGTCACACAGGAAGAATTTGTAGTTTTAACAGACTGATCTATGAGAACGAACTACAAAGTTAGAACAACAGTCAAGTAGGAAAACAAAACGGTGGTGAGACTTGAATTTCCTTCACAGGGAGGCATTCTGGAATAGAATAGACCTTTCTGATTCAGACGGCAAGTTCCGCCCCCCCACCCCACCCTAGTTAATGTTGCTATGTCCCACAAGCTTTGGAGCAAGTTAATAAGATGTCCACTGTATGTTGTTTGCCAAATGCCACTACTTTGTCTAAGAGAGTTCTACAGAAAGGCCTGAACTATTTTAGACAGGGATATATCCATGACTGTAGGATTTTGGACGGAACAGGTGACAAGATACAAATATACTGTGTGTGTGTGTACTGTACAGTGTGTGTGTGTACTGTACTGTGTGTGTGTGTACTGTACTGTGTGTGTGTGTCTGCTGGACTGTGAACTCTGCAGTATATCAATCAATACTGTTCTTTCACATAAGTAGCTTTCTCAGCGCAGTGGAGCTAGGAAGTCATCTCAGACACTGACACCTCCCAGATCCGCACTACATAACAGGCTGCCCCTCCCCTCCCGGGCCGGGGGCGAGGATGTTTACATACCGTACAAGAGGAAGACGGGGAGGTTCTGATCTGGTGTGCTGCTGGTCGGTAAGGCCGTACGGGAACCTGTCGCATCGACAGGCCTTGGATGTGTCCGATACCCAGGAGGGGGCACTCGGTCACGGACTGGGAATTGTGTTTGGACAACAAACCGTTCTTATTCTTAAGAGTACGAAACGTTCCAAAAACAGTTGGAACCGCAAATGTTTCAAATTGTAAATAATCTTCTGTTGTCAACGTGGGTCTTCGGCAGAGCCACACTGGAGAGGCTGGGGGAGAGGCTGTGGAGAGGCTGGGGAGAAGCTGGGGAGAGGCTGGGGAGGGAGTGGGAGAGGCTGGGAAGATGTGAGAGGCTGGGGAGAGAGTGGGAGAGGCTGGGAAGAGGCTTGGAGAGACAGAGAGAGACTGGGAGAGGCTGGGGAGAGTGAGAGAGACTGGGAGAGGCTGGGGAAAGGCTGGGGAGAGGCTGGGGAGAGACTGGGAGAGGCTGGGAGAGACAGAGAGAGACTGGGAGAGGCTGGGGAGAGAGTGAGAGAGACTGGGAGAGGCTGGGAAGAGGCTGGGGAGAGGCTGGGAGAGGCTGGGAAGAGGCTGGGGAGAGAGTGGGAGAGGCTGGGGAGAGAGTGGGAGAGGCTGAGAAGAAACTGGGAGAGGCTGGGGAGAGGCTGGGGAGAGACTGGGAGAGGCTGGGAGAGACTGGGGAGAGACTGGGAGAGGCTGGGAGAGACTGGGAGAGGCTGGGAGAGACTGGGAGAGGCCGAGAGAGGCTGGACTGGTGGTATTTTCTCATCCTCAGTTTTCCTGAATCTGTAATCAGCAGATTGATCTCCCCCAGTCAGCCCAGTTCCATATCTCCCTGAAGGCCATCCAGTCAGATGTTGGTCAGGCGTCCATCTTCAGCCTAGGTCTATATCTCCCTGAAGGGCAGCCATCCAGTCAGATGTTGGTCAGGCGTCCATCTTCATCCCAGTTCCATATCTCCCTGAAGGCCATCCAGTCAGATGTTGGTCGGGCGTCCATCTTCATCCCAGTTCCATATCTCCCTGAAGGCCAACCAGTCAGATGTTGGTCGGGCGTCCATCTTCATCCCAGTTACATATCTCCCTGAAGGCCAACCAGTCAGATGTTGGTCGGGCGTCCATCTTCATCCCAGTTCCATATCTCCCTGAAGGCCATCCAGTCAGATGTTGGTCAGGCGTCCATCTTCATCCCAGTTCCATATCTCCCTGAAGGCCATCCAGTCAGATGTTGGTCGGGCGTCCATCTTCATCCCAGTTCCATATCTCCCTGAAGGCCATCCAGTCAGATGTTGGTCGGGCGTCCATCTTCATCCCAGTTCCATATCTCCCTGAAGGCCATCCAGTCAGATGTTGGTCAGGCGTCCATCTTCAGCCCAGTTCCATATCTCCCTGAAGGCCAACCAGTCAGATGTTGGTCAGGCGTCCATCTTCATCCCAGTTCCATATCTCCCTGAAGGCCATCCAGTCAGATGTTGGTCAGGCGTCCATCTTCAGCCCAGTTCCATATCTCCCTGAAGGCCATCCAGTCAGATGTTGGTCAGGCGTCCATCTTCAGACCTCCTCAAGATTCTCCTCTCCGTGCACTCTCTTTGAACCCTCTCTCAGGCCCTGGGCCACATCTACAGTATTTCAACCTATTAATCCCAGGTTTATCCCTCCATCCCTCCCCCCTAAGAGGCTTAACTCCGCCCGAGCCAGACCAGAGCAATCCGCACGGCCATGTTGGCCTGGGTCTTCTCACCTATGTTCTTGACCTCTCATGATCGCCCCACGAGTCGCCATACCGTCCAGCCCTTACTCCTTTTGAATTGAAACCTTTATTTATTCAGGAAAGACGCTCTCTTTTTCAATACCTCCCTGATTACAATAAAAACACGTACAGAATAGGAACATGATACAGCAAAATAAAATCACAAGGTAAAAGTCACACTGAAATGAAAAAAACATTCTGTCCCATTTTGGTTCACATAATTGGTCATAGTGTTCACCCATTCAACGATGTATGCCAAAATAATTACTAAATTCTACTTTTGTTGTAATCTTATATCAAAGTATATAATTTCTTACTTCCTGGAAAACGGTAGGTCACGTGCAATGACGACAACAGGTACCTTAGATTTTAGGCCAATAATCTCACGACATCCACCCGTCAATCAACGCTATCCTTCTATCGAATCTGTCTAAAGTTCTTAAAACCCGCCCACTTGTCAATGTTCCAATCAAATTCCTCTAAACGCATGTCCCGCCCTCATAGCTTGTTTGCGTCGGAAATACGTCAAACTACGCAAGTTAGATGATCTCAAACGTCCGTTTCAGTGCGACTTCAACCTTCACATTAAGTGTAGCTGGCTCTTGAGTCGACTAAAAACAGGATCATCATTTGGATGATTCAGACATAATGCTTTTCAGCAATTCCAGAAATGGGCTCCTGAAGTCTTGACGCACACACACACACCTTTTATTTAGGTCATAGTTCATATGTAATGCCTCTTTCTTCCTGGTTTTGAGTTACTTTCTCAGTAAGGTCGGCGAGAGATTGAACCTCCATTGCAACTGCAGCAATAAGAGCCCTTCTGCACACTGTGAAACATGTTGAAGAAACATGTCGGCTCACTTGTGGTATACAAAACGTGTTTCAAATTAAATGTATATTTGGAATTCAAAATATGTGAAGACAAACGGGATGAGTAAGAGGAGAGGGAGGAATCGGAGAGGTGATCGAAGCCCTCTGGTTAACGTTAGGCCTGATCTGTGTCAGCTAGCCATGGGTTACGGTTAGGGTCCTCTTCTGCATGGGGTCATGGGAGTTGTAGTTTTTACGAGGCTAGTTTCTTCACTCTTTCTTCTCACCCCACCTTCCTCTTCCAACCATTGCCATTGTCAGGGTAGTGGTAGGGGGAGGTGAGGCTAGCTAGCCCAGTGGCCGAGGACTCAGACCTACAGTATAACTGTAAGGCATGGGTTCCCAAACTCCATCAATGTGTACCAAAATTAATTGTTGGTATTTAGTCTACTTCCGCAATAACTGCACTGATGGCTGTGTTTATTCTACTAGCGCTAACGCTTGTTGCTTTGGGAGACTGTTTTACCAGCGGCCTGTATTTCATTTTTACACGTCGACTACGGGAAGCAATCTGGTACATCTCAAGTGACGAATGCATGAGCACAGACCTGACCTCTGATTTCATTCATCAATAAACTAGTCTTGTATGTAGTAGAAACAGCTGC
>NC_140265.1:5316922-5387967 GCF_949987555.1 Borostomias antarcticus | reverse complement strand
CCTGGTTTTCTGTTTTGTGGTCCGTTTTGGTTTATTTATGGATTTTATTTGGTGTTACTGGTTTATCTTCCTGTCATCCCTGTGTTTCTGTCTTTAGGTTAGGAATAAACATCTTTTTTTTGTGCATATTTTGTGTCCTTGCCTCCTCATTCACCTCATTCATTGCCTTATGTTGCGCCCCAGTCCTCCGAAGCACCAAGGCGTAACATGTGTGTGTGTGTGTGTGTGTGTGTGTGTATATATATATATATAATCACTCAACTCACCCTTCTTTTGACCCAGAAATATGTGTGTTGCGAAGTATTAAATTAAGGGAGCTATTGAACTCTAAAGTGTCAAAATGTAATTCAGTACAACTGTCCCGGTTATGACAAGTGTTAAAATGAATAGAAATATATATATATATATATATATATATATATATATATATATATATTAGGGGTGTGCCGGGAGCCCACTATTTGTATTTGTATTTGTAAAATATATATAAAATATATATAAATAAATAAATATATATATATATATTTCTATGTGTGTATACTAATACTCAACTATACATACAGTACATATGTCAGCATTTTCCATTAGTTTCATTTAAAACACACCTAAGGTATTAGCCCGTTGCCTTTGCCCCAGGAGTGAGAAGAGAGGAGTCATACTGTACCAGCGGGAAGTCATCAGGGTCAATCCACACGATGCTCAGTTCTGGGTTGTTGGTGTTGTCTCTGGCTACGTCTTTCAGGATCTCCAGGAACTCATAACCATCTGAAACCACGTATAAACACAACCACAGTCACGTATAAACACAACCACAGTCACGTATAAACACAACCACAGTCACGTATAAACACAACCACAGTCACGTATAAACACAACCACAGTCACGTATAAACACAACCACAGTCACATATAAACACAACCAGTCACATATAAACACAACACAGTCACATATAAACACAACCACAGTCACATATAAACACAACCACAGTCACATATAAACACAACCACAGTCACGTATAAACACAACCACAGTCACGTATAAACACAACCACAGTCACGTATAAACACAACCACAGTCACGTATAAACACAACCACAGTCACATATAAACACAACCAGTCACATATAAACACAACACAGTCACATATAAACACAATCACAGTCACGTATAAAAACAACCACAGTCACATATAAACACAATCACATCACATATAAACACAACCACAGTCACGTATAAACACAACCACAGTCACGTATAAACACAACCACAGTCACGTATAAACACAACCACAGTCACATATAAACACAATCACAGTCACATATAAACACAACACAGTCACATATAAACACAACACAGTCACATATAAACACAACCACAGTCACGTATAAACACAATCACAGTCACATATAAACACAACACAGTCACATATAAACACAACAGTCACATATAAACACAACCACAGTCACATATAAACACAACACAGTCACATATAAACACAACCACAGTCACATATAAACACAACCACAGTCACATATAAACACAACCACAGTCACATATAAACACAACCAGTCACATATAAACACAATCACTGTCACATATAAACACAACCACAGTCACGTATAAACACAACCAGTCACATATAAACACAATCACAGTCACGTATAAACACAACAACAGTCACATATAAACACAATCACAGTCACATATAAACACAACAGTCACATATAAACACAATCACAGTAACGTATAAACACAACACAGTCACATATAAACACAACCACAGTCACATATAAACACAATCACAGTCACATATAAACACAACCAGTCACGTATAAACACAACACAGTCACATATAAACACAACACAGTCACGTATAAACACAACCAGTCACATATAAACACAACCACAGTCACATATAAACACAACCACAGTCACATATAAACACAACACAGTCACATATAAACACACCACAGTCACGTATAAACACAACCAGTCACATATAAACACAACCACAGTCACATATAAACACAACCGCAGTCACATATAAACACAACACAGTCACATATAAACACAACCAGTCACATATAAACACAACCACAGTCACGTATAAACACAACCACAGTCACATATAAACACAACCACAGTCACATATAAACACAACACAGTCACGTATAAACACAACCAGTCACATATAAACACAACCACAGTCACATATAAACACAACACAGTCACATATAAACACAACCAGTCACATATAAACACAACCAGTCACATATAAACACAATCACAGTCACGTATAAAAACAAAACAGTCACATATAAACACAATCACAGTCACGTATAAAAACAACCACAGTCATATATAAACACAACCACAGTCACGTATAAACACAACCACAGTCACGTATAAACACAATCACAGTCATATATAAACACAATCACAGTCACATATAAACAC
The DNA here is from genome assembly GCF_949987555.1 of Borostomias antarcticus. Lineage (NCBI taxonomy): Eukaryota > Metazoa > Chordata > Actinopteri > Stomiiformes > Stomiidae > Borostomias > Borostomias antarcticus. The sequence continues at coordinate 5,385,510 of NC_140265.1, read as the reverse complement.
AACCACAGTCACGTATAAACACAATCACAGTCACATATAAACACAACACAGTCACATATAAACACAATCACAGTCACGTATAAACACAACCAGGGGCCTCATTTATCATTGAGGTACGCCTTCTTTTACACGGTCTTTTTCGCGATTTCAGGCGTACGCCATTTGCCCCCCCCACATTGCGATTTATCAAGCCGAAAGGGCGGAAATTTAGTCGCCTTTCTACGCGCTTTTGTACGACACCTCTCAAGTTGTCCTACCGATTTACACGGTGTTCTACGCCCTTTTTGAACACAGGGGGAACTGGCGACGCAGGTGGTGCGTCGGTGAATTACTATGTTTGACGGAGAGAATAAGAGCGACAGTTCATGAACGCACAATCATGTAGGCTAATAGCCCAATTCGGCACCAACATATATCGCAATGCAAGATTAGACGTGTCCTCTAACCGGCTCATTAATGGTCCGATATGGATTTGTTCCCCAAACTGAACCTATATGCGCTGTCCCAAACCTTTCCGCGCTATATGTCACACACCTAATGCAGGCACTCCATCAAACGGCAATAATTGACCAATTAGATTGTCATTAATATGTGATCATGTGGACCTGTTTGCTGTTTGGTAAGCATATAAATGACAGTCCTCCTGTGCGTAATGCGAGCCTAAATGAATCCGGCGCTACTCGGCCTACTGGCCGAGATAGAACTCCAAAGAGGTGACGGCGATGGCGACTGCACCCACATATTCATAAGGGCACCATCAGTGAATGAATACGTCTATGTGAATCGCAAAAATGTGCACACTATAAATACCCAAATCATATGTGACGCCGACATGCTCATCACAAGTGTAGTGGCACGGTGGCCTGGCTCCACGCATGACTCATTCACCCTGGCGCACAGCAGGGTGGGGCTAGACTGGAGGCAGGCGCTGCGCGTGACGGCTGGCTTGGTGTGTGCATAGCCAAGATACATATTCTTTGTCTTTTTGACTTTAATCTTTATTAGCATTTTCCATCCATACAACGACAATACCATAAAACATAAAAACTTACAATAACAGCTTATGGGTACTTCCATCCATGCAGCTTTTTTTTCTTACTCAAATATGACAATTTTAATACTAGTGGTATCATCACACTTCCTTCTATAATCCATCCATTTTTCCCATCTCCCTTCAAACTTTCCTTCCTGCATCCTCAATGCATAAATAAATCTCATAAATCTCCTCCACAACACCCACCACTGCTCCTTGGTTGGGGGTTCCACCTTATACCAAGCCCTCATTATTGTCTTTTTACTAGCAACCAATAGTACTTTCACTAGGTATCTGTCCCCTCCTTGTACATCATTCTGTTATGTTTGCCAAGATGTATATTCAAAGCTGATAAGAATGAGAACCAGTCAAGACCCCACCACAAAATGAGGACCCAAGCCCTCAGCCCCCTCCCCGTCATGAGGTTTACCAGCGGGGCCAAAGGGCCCACACTGAGGTCATGCGCCAGCTATGAAGACACAAACAAGTAAGGTTCACATTTCTACCATTTTATTGTCTGTTGGTGGGTGACTGTGTGAGGTGTGTGAGTGCGTTTGTGAGTGAATGTGTGAGGTCCGTGAGTGTGGTAGTGAGTGACTGTGTGAGGTCCTTGAGTGTGGTAGTGAGTGACTGTGTGAGGTCCGTGAGTGTGGTAGTGAGTGACAGTGTGAGGTCCGTGACAGCATGTGTGAGGGAATGAAGTGCAGTGAGGATGTCCTGTTGGCTCTGGTGGTGTAGTGTGGTGACCTCCACCAACTGCTGCACAACTGCCCCACAACTGCCCCAATCCCTTCTGCCATTTCCCTCTGGGCCTCTAGGGTCATGAGCCTCCAGCACAGCGTCTGATAGGAAGCCCAGCCCTCAGGGAACCTTGAGGCAGGGACGCTGGCAGCCGGAGGTGGAGGCGTGGGCGGTGGAGACGGAGACGGAGGCGCTGGAGATGGCACTGGAGGTGGAGGCCGGTGCGCTGGAGGTGGAGGCACTGGAGGTCGTGGCGCTGGATGTAGAGGCTGCAACCGGCGGGGGCACGACCGTCAGGTCAAGGACCACTGCAGACTCCCCCTCCTCTGAGTCCCACCCCACGTCAGAGTCTGGAGAAACAATTTCAGTCATTTTCTTTGAGTTTGTCTGTTAACTTGATTATGCATTAAACATTTTATTGTGTAGCCATATTCAATTGATATGTTTTTCTGTTGGCAGCCAAATAAATGCTTAAGTGTGATTTACCGGGTGATTTAGATGAGAGTCTTAATTTCCCAGAGGGGAAAATGTTTCATGTGGTCTAACATTATGAAGTGGTCATCTGTGTTATCGTTCCCTGTTTTTGGTCCTAAATCAATCATAGCCTACCACAGAATGTGTGGAATGTTTGCTTTCCTCACACATAATACAGCATGTCCGTGTAGCCTACGCCACATACAGGATGCACCAAACATACAGTAGGCTACCTAAACTAGGAGCAATCAGACAAATGTAGGCTCGTACAAATAGCTTACCTTCCGAAGATGATTTTCTTTCCTCGCGTGGACCTCACCAACAAGCACATGCACCTCCGTCTCCGAAAAGTTTCTCTTCTTTCCGCGTTTTTCCATAAACGTATTTGTCTTTCCTAATGCTCCACGCTATATTATGTCGGTTCCTTCCGGGGTATCCACGTTGTGCGCTGTCATAGTTTTGACCATATATGGTTGGATTTGGGCGTGGAGAGGGCGGAACACGGGGCGCGTGCGCGTACGCTCTCTTCTCCGCCAGTCTCGGATTTCTCGTGCAGAAAAGAGCGTACGACTTTTTTGATAGATCCGAAAAGCGTGTAAATATTCTCGTCGTACGCTACATTTAGCATTTTCCGCGTTTTCGTCGTACGCCCTCTTTTACACCAGAATTTACACGCTCTTTGATAAATGAGGCCCCAGTCACGTATAAACACAACACAGTCACATATAAACACAACACAGTCACATATAAACACAACACAGTCACATATAAACACAACCACAGTCACGTATAAACACAACCACAGTCACATATAAACACAACACAGTCACATATAAACACAACCACAGTCACGTATAAACAACCACAGTCACATATAAACACAACCAGTCACATATAAATACAATCACAGTCACATATAAACACAACCACAGTCACATAAACACAACCACAGTCACGTATAAACACAACCACAGTCACGTATAAACACAACCAGTCACGTATAAACACAACCAGTCACATATAAACACAACCACAGTCACATATAAACACAACCACAGTCACGTATAAACACAACCACAGTCACATATAAACACAACCACAGTCACATATAAACACAAAACAGTCTCATATAAACACAACCACAGTCACATATAAACACAACACAGTCACATATAAACACAACCACAGTCACATATAAACACAACCACAGTCACATATAAACACAACCACAGTCACATATAAACACAACCAGTCACATATAAACACAATCACTGTCACATATAAACACAACCACAGTCACGTATAAACACAACCAGTCACATATAAACACAATCACAGTCACGTATAAACACAACAACAGTCACATATAAACACAATCACAGTCACATATAAACACAACAGTCACATATAAACACAATCACAGTAACGTATAAACACAACACAGTCACATATAAACACAACCACAGTCACATATAAACACAATCACAGTCACATATAAACACAACCAGTCACGTATAAACACAACACAGTCACATATAAACACAACACAGTCACGTATAAACACAACCAGTCACATATAAACACAACCACAGTCACATATAAACACAACACAGTCACGTATAAACACAACCACAGTCACATATAAACACAACCAGTCACGTATAAACACAACCAGTCACGTATAAAAACAACCAGTCACGTATAAACACAACACAGTCACATATAAACACAATCACAGTAACATATAAACACAACCACAGTCACATATAAACACAACCACAGTCACGTATAAACACAACCACAGTCACGTATAAACACAACCAGTCACATATAAACACAACAGTCACATATAAACACAACCACAGTCACGTATAAACACAATCACAGTCATATAAACACAACCACAGTCACGTATAAACACAACCAGTCACGTATAAACACAACCACAGTCACGTATAAATACAACCACAGTCACATATAAACACAACCAGTCACATATAAACACAATCACAGTCACATATAAACACAACCACAGTCACATATAAACACAACCACAGTCATATAAACACAACCACAGTCATATAAACACAATCACAGTAACATATAAACACAATCACAGTAACGTATAAACACAACCAGTCACGTATAAACACAACCAGTCACGTATAAACACAACCAGTCACATATAAACACAACCACAGTCACGTATAAACACAACCAGTCACATATAAACACAACCAGTCACGTATAAACACAACCAGTCACGTATAAAAACAACCACAGTCACGTATAAACACAACCACAGTCACATATAAACACAACACAGTCACATATAAACACAACCAGTCACATATAAACACAACCACAGTCACATATAAACACAAAACAGTCACATATAAACACAACAGTCACATATAAACACACCACAGTCACATATAAACACAACAGTCACGTATAAACACAACCACAGTCACGTATAAACACAACCACAGTCACGTATAAACACAACCAGTCACGTATAAACACAACCAGTCACGTATAAACACAACCACAGTCACGTATAAACACAACCAGTCACGTATAAACACAACCAGTCACATATAAACACAACCACAGTCACATATAAACACAACCACAGTCACGTATAAACACAACCACAGTCACATATAAACACAACCACAGTCACATATAAACACAAAACAGTCTCATATAAACACAACCACAGTCACATATAAACACAACACAGTCACATATAAACACAACCACAGTCACATATAAACACAACCACAGTCACATATAAACACAACCACAGTCACATATAAACACAACCAGTCACATATAAACACAATCACTGTCACATATAAACACAACCACAGTCACGTATAAACACAACCAGTCACATATAAACACAATCACAGTCACGTATAAACACAACAACAGTCACATATAAACACAATCACAGTCACATATAAACACAACAGTCACATATAAACACAATCACAGTAACGTATAAACACAACACAGTCACATATAAACACAACCACAGTCACATATAAACACAATCACAGTCACATATAAACACAACCAGTCACGTATAAACACAACACAGTCACATATAAACACAACACAGTCACGTATAAACACAACCAGTCACATATAAACACAACCACAGTCACATATAAACACAACACAGTCACGTATAAACACAACCACAGTCACATATAAACACAACCAGTCACGTATAAACACAACCAGTCACATATAAACACAACCAGTCACGTATAAACACAACCACAGTCACATATAAACACAACCACAGTCACGTATAAACACAACCACAGTCACATATAAACACAACCAGTCACGTATAAACACAACCAGTCACGTATAAACACAAAAGTCACATATAAACACAACAGTCACATATAAACACAATCACTGTCACATATAAACACAACCACAGTCACGTATAAACACAACCAGTCACATATAAACACAATCACAGTCACGTATAAACACAACAACAGTCACATATAAACACAATCACAGTCACATATAAACACAACAGTCACATATAAACACAATCACAGTAACGTATAAACACAACACAGTCACATATAAACACAACCACAGTCACATATAAACACAATCACAGTCACATATAAACACAACCAGTCACGTATAAACACAACACAGTCACATATAAACACAACACAGTCACGTATAAACACAACCAGTCACATATAAACACAACCACAGTCACATATAAACACAACACAGTCACGTATAAACACAACCACAGTCACATATAAACACAACCAGTCACGTATAAACACAACCAGTCACGTATAAACACAACCAGTCACGTATAAACACAACACAGTCACATATAAACACAATCACAGTAACATATAAACACAACCACAGTCACATATAAACACAACCACAGTCACGTATAAACACAACCACAGTCACATATAAACACAATCACAGTAACATATAAACACAACCACAGTCACATATAAACACAACCACAGTCACGTATAAACACAATCACAGTCACATATAAACACAACAGTCACATATAAACACAATCACAGTAACGTATAAACACAACACAGTCACATATAAACACAACCACAGTCACATATAAACACAATCACAGTCACATATAAACACAACCAGTCACGTATAAACACAACACAGTCACATATAAACACAACACAGTCACGTATAAACACAACCAGTCACATATAAACACAACCACAGTCACATATAAACACAACACAGTCACGTATAAACACAACCACAGTCACATATAAACACAACCAGTCACGTATAAACACAACCAGTCACGTATAAACACAACCAGTCACGTATAAACACAACACAGTCACATATAAACACAATCACAGTAACATATAAACACAACCACAGTCACATATAAACACAACCACAGTCACGTATAAACACAACCACAGTCACGTATAAACACAACCAGTCACATATAAACACAACAGTCACATATAAACACAACCACAGTCACGTATAAACACAATCACAGTCATATAAACATAACCACAGTCATATATAAACACAATCACAGTCACGTATAAACACAACCACAGTCACGTATAAACACAATCACAGTCACATATAAACACAAAACAGTCACATATAAACACAACCACAGTCACATATAAACACAACACAGTCACATATAAACACAACCACAGTCACATATAAACACAACCACAGTCACATATAAACACAACCAGTCACGTATAAACACAACCACAGTCACGTATAAACACAACCACAGTCACGTATAAACACAACCACAGTCACATATAAACACAACCACAGTCACGTATAAACACAACCACAGTCACATATAAACACAACCACAGTCACATATAAACACAACCACAGTCACATATAAACACAACCAGGGGCCTCATTTATCAAAGAGCGTGTAAATTCAGGTGTAAAAGAGGGCGTACGACGAAAACGCGGAAAATGCACAATGTAGCGTACGACGAGAATATTTACACGCTTTTCGGATCTATCAAAAAAGTCGTATGCCCTTTTCTGCACGAGAAATCCGAGACGGGCGGGGAAGAGAGCGTACGCGCACGCGCCCCGTGTTCCGCCCTCTCCACGCCCAAATCCAACCATATATGGTCAAAACTATGACAGCGTGTCGGGGATACCCCGGAAGGAACGGACATAATATAGCGTGGAGCATTAGGACAGACAAACGCGGAAAGAAGAGAAACTTTTCGGAGACGGAGGTGCATGTGCTTGTTGGTGAGGTCCACGCGAGGAAAGAAAATCATCTTCGGAAGGTAAGCTATTTGTACGAGCCTACATTTGTCTGATTGCTCCTAGTTTAGGTAGCCTACTGTATGTTCGTGCATCCTGTATGTGGCGTAGGCTACACGGACATGCTGTATTATGTGTGAGGAAAGCAAACATTCCACACATTCTGTGGTAGGCTATGATTGATTTAGGACCAAAAACAGGGAACGATAACACAGATGACCACTTCATAATGTTAGACCACATGAAACATTTTCCCCTCTGGGAAATGTAGACTCTCATCTAAATCACCCGGTAAATCACACTTAAGCATTTATTTGGCTGCCAACAGAAAAACATATCAATTGAATATGGCTACACAATGAAATGTTTAATGCATAATCAAGTTAACAGACAAACTCAAAGAAAATGACTGAAATTGTTTCTCCAGACTCTGACGTGGGGTGGGACTCAGAGGAGGGGGAGTCTGCAGTGGTCCTTGACCTGACGGTCGTGCCCCCGCCGGTTGCAGCCTCTACATCCAGCGCCACGACCTCCAGTGCCTCCACCTCCAGCGCACCGGCCTCCACCTCCAGTGCCATCTCCAGCGCCTCCGTCTCCGTCTCCACCGCCCACGCCTCCACCTCCGGCTGCCAGCGTCCCTGCCTCAAGGTTCCCTGAGGGCTGGGCTTCCTATCAGATGCTGTGCTGGAGGCTCATGACCCTAGAGGCCCAGAGGGAAATGGCAGAAGGGATTGGGGCAGTTGTGGGGCAGTTGTGCAGCAGTTGGTGGAGGTCACCACACTACACCACCAGAGCCAACAGGACATCCTCACTGCACTTCATTCCCTCACACATGCTGTCACAGACCTCACACAGTCACTCACTACCACACTCACGGACCTCACACATTCACTGACAAACGCACTCACACACCTCACACAGTCACCCACCAACAGACAATAAAATGGTAGAAATGTGAACCTTACTTGTTTGTGTCTTCATAGCTGGCGCATGACCTCAGTGTGGGCCCTTTGGCCCCGCTGGTAAACCTCATGACGGGGAGGGGGCTGAGGGCTTGGGTCCTCATTTTGTGGTGGGGTCTTGACTGGTTCTCATTCTTATCAGCTTTGAATATACATCTTGGCAAACATAACAGAATGATGTACAAGGAGGGGACAGATACCTAGTGAAAGTACTATTGGTTGCTAGTAAAAAGACAATAATGAGGGCTTGGTATAAGGTGGAACCCCCAACCAAGGAGCAGTGGTGGGTGTTGTGGAGGAGATTTATGAGATTTATTTATGCATTGAGGATGCAGGAAGGAAAGTTTGAAGGGAGATGGGAAAAATGGATGGATTATAGAAGGAAGTGTGATGATACCACTAGTATTAAAATAGTCATATTTGAGTAAGAAAAAAAAGCTGCATGGATGGAAGTACCCATTAGCTGTTATTGTAAGTTTTTATGTTTTATGGTATTGTCGTTGTATGGATGGAAAATGCTAATAAAGATTAAAGTAAAAAAGACAAAGAATATGTATCTTGGCTATGCACACACCAAGCCAGCCGTCACGCGCAGCGCCTGCCTCCAGTCTAGCCCCTACCCTGCTGTGCGCCAGGATGAATGAGTCATGCGTGGAGCCAGGCCACCGTGCCACTACACTTGTGATGAGCATGTCGGCGTCACATATGATTTGGGTATTTATAGTGTGCACATTTTTGCGATTCACATAGACGTATTCATTCACTGATGGTGCCCTTATGAATATGTGGGTGCAGTCGCCATCGCCGTCACCTCTTTGGAGTTCTATCTCGGCCAGTAGGCCGAGTAGCGCCGGATTCATTTAGGCTCGCATTACGCACAGGAGGACTGTCATTTATATGCTTACCAAACAGCAAACAGGTCCACATGATCACATATTAATGACAATCTAATTGGTCAATTATTGCCGTTTGATGGAGTGCCTGCATTAGGTGTGTGACATATAGCGCGGAAGGGTTTGGGACAGCGCATAGGTACAGTTTGGGGAACAAATCCATATCGAACCATGAATGAGCCGGTTAGAGGACACGTCTAATCTTGCATTGCGATATATGTTTGTGCTGAATTGGCCTATTAGCCTACATGATTGTGCGTTCATGAACTGTCGCTCTTATTCTCTCCGTCAAACATAGTAATTCACCGACGCACCACCTGCGTCGCCAGTTCCCCCTGTGTTCAAAAAGGGCGTAGAACACCGTGTAAATCGGTACGCCAACTGGAGAGGTGTCCTACAAAAGCGCGGAGAAAGGCGACTAAATTTTCGCCCTTTCGGCTTGATAAATCGCAATGTGGGGGGGGCAAATGGCGTACGCCTGAACTCGCGAAAAAGACCGTGTAAAAGAAGGCGTACCTCAATGATAAATGAGGCCCCAGTCACGTATAAACACAACCACAGTCACGTACAGTATAAACACAACCACAGTCACATATAAACACAACACAGTCACGTATAAACACAACCACAGTCATATATAAACACAACCACAGTCACATATAAACACAACCACAGTCACATATAAACACAACCAGTCACGTATAAACACAATCACAGTCACATATAAACACAACCACAGTCACATATAAACACAACACAGTCACATATAAACACAACCAGTCACGTATAAACACAACCAGGGGCCTCATTTATCATTGAGGTACGCCTTCTTTTACACGGTCTTTTTCGCGAGTTCAGGCGTACGCCATTTGCCCCCCCCACATTGCGATTTATCAAGCCGTAAGGGCGAAAATTTAGTCGCCTTTCTCCGCGCTTTTGTAGGACACCTCTCCAGTTGGCGTACCGATTTACACGGTGTTCTACGCCCTTCTTGAACACAGGGGGAACTGGCGACGCAGGTGGTGCGTCGGTGAATTACTATGTTTGACGGAGAGAATAAGAGCGACAGTTCATGAACGCACAATCATGTAGGCTAATAGCCCAATTCAGCACCAATATATATCGCAATGCTAGATTAGACGTGTCCTCTAACCGGCTCATTCATGGTCCGATATGGATTTGTTCCCCAAACGGAACCTATGCGCTGTCCCAAACCTTTCCGCGCTATATGTCACACACCTAATGCAGGCACTCCATCAAACGGCAATAATTGACCAATTAGATTGTCATTAATATGTGATCATGTGGACCTGTTTGCTCTTTGGTAAGCATATAAATGACAGTCCTCCTGTGCGTAATGCGAGCCTAAATGAATCCGGCGCTACTCGGCCTACTGGCCCGAGATAGAACTCCAAAGAGGTGACGGCGATGGCGACTGCACCCACATAAGGGCACCATCAGTGAATGAATACGTCTATGTGAATCGCTAAAATGTGCACACTAGAAATACCCAAATCATATGTGACATGCTCATCACAAGTGTAGTGGCACGGTGGCCTGGCTCCACGCATGACTCATTCATCCTGGCGCACAGCAGGGTAGGGCTAGACTGGAGGCAGGCGCTGCGCGTGACGGCTGGCTTATTGGTGTGTGCATAGCCAAGATACATATTCTTTGTCTTATTTACTTTAATCTTTATTAGCATTTTCCATCCATACAACGACAATACAATAAAACATAAAAACTTACAATAACAGCTTATGGGTACTTCCATCCATGCAGCTTTTTTTTCTTACTCAAATATGACAATTTTAATATTAGTGGTATCATCACACTTCCTTCTATAATCCATCCATTTTTCCCATCTCCCTTCAAACTTTCCTTCATGCATCCTCAATGCATGCGTGAACCTCTCCCTAACATACATCTCCTCCACAACACCCAGCCACTGCACCTTGGTTGGGGGTTCCACCTTATACCAAGCCCTCGTTATTGTCTTTTTACTAGCAACCAATAGTACTTTCACTAGGTATCTGTCCCCTCCTTGTACATCATCCCGTGTTATGTTTGCCAAGATATATATTCAAAGCTGATAAGAAGGTGGAAGTCGGCGCGCTGGAGGTGGAGGCTGCAACTCGCGGGGGCACGACCGTCAGGTCAAGGACCACTGCAGACTCCCCCTCCTCTGAGTCCCACCCCACGTCAGAGTCTGGAGAAACAATTTCAATCATTTTCTTTGAGTTTGTCTGTGAACTTGATTATGCATTAAACATTTCATTGTGCAGCCATATTCATTTGATATGTTTTTCTGTTGGCAGTCAAATAAATGCTGTGATTTACCGGGTGATTTAGATGAGTCTTAATTTCCCAGAGGGGAAAATGTTTAATGTGTTCTAACATTATGAAGTGGTCATCTGCGTTATTGTTCCCTGTTTTTGGTCCTAATTTAATCATAGCCTACCACAGAATGTTTGCTTCACTCGCAGCCACATGTTACAGTATGTCCGTCTATGCCCAATCCTAGATGCACAACACGTAGCTAAAGTAGGCTACTAAGCTGTAGGAGCAAACAGACAAACGTAGGCGATTTATACCTTCCGATGAGGATTGCCTTCCTCACGTGGACCTCACCAACTAGCACATGCACCTCCGTCTCCGAAAAGTTCCTCTTCTTTGCTCTTCGTTCCATGTTTCATTGTCCCGCCTGGGTGCTCCACGCTACCTTTTTAAGCCGGTTCCTTCCGGGAAACCACGTTTGTCCACTCATGGTTGTGACCATATATGGTTGGATTAGGGCGTGGAGGGGGCGGAACACGGGGCGCGTGCGCGTACACTCCCTTCCCCGCCCGTCTCGGATTTACCGTGCAGAAAAGGGCATACGACATTTTTGATAGATCCGAAAAGCGTGTAAATATTCTCGTCGTACGCTACATTGTGCATTTTCCGCGTTTTCGTCGTACGCCCTCTTTTACACCTGAATTTACACGCTCTTTGATAAATGAGGCCCCAGTCACGTATAAACACAACCAGTCACATATAAACACAACCACAGTCACATATAAACACAACCACAGTCACGTATAAACACAACCACAGTCACATATAAACACAACCAGTCACATATAAACACAACCAGTCACATATAAACACAACCACAGTCATATATAAACACAACCACAGTCACATATAAACACAACCACAGTCACATATAAACACAACCAGTCACGTATAAACACAACCACAGTCACATATAAACACAACCACAGTCACGTATAAACACAACCACAGTCACATATAAACACAACCAGTCACGTATAAACACAACCACAGTCACGTATAAACACAACCAGTCACGTATAAACACAAAAGTCACATATAAACACAACAGTCACATATAAACACAATCACTGTCACATATAAACACAACCACAGTCACGTATAAACACAACCAGTCACATATAAACACAATCACAGTCACGTATAAACACAACAACAGTCACATATAAACACAATCACAGTCACATATAAACACAACAGTCACATATAAACACAATCACAGTAACGTATAAACACAACACAGTCACATATAAACACAACCACAGTCACATATAAACACAATCACAGTCACATATAAACACAACCAGTCACAAATAAACACAACACAGTCACATATAAACACAACACAGTCACGTATAAACACAACCAGTCACATATAAACACAACCACAGTCACATATAAACACAACACAGTCACGTATAAACACAACCACAGTCACATATAAACACAACCAGTCACGTATAAACACAACCAGTCACGTATAAACACAACCAGTCACGTATAAACACAACACAGTCACATATAAACACAATCACAGTAACATATAAACACAACCACAGTCACATATAAACACAACCACAGTCACGTATAAACACAACCACAGTCACGTATAAAAACAACCAGTCACGTATAAACACAACAGTCACATATAAACACAACCACAGTCACGTATAAACACAATCACAGTCATATAAACACAACCACAGTCACGTATAAACACAACCAGTCACATATAAACACAACAGTCACATATAAACACAACCACAGTCACGTATAAACACAATCACAGTCATATAAACACAACCACAGTCACGTATAAACACAACCAGTCACGTATAAACACAACCACAGTCACGTATAAATACAACCACAGTCACATATAAACACAACCAGTCACATATAAACACAATCACAGTCACATATAAACACAACCACAGTCACATATAAACACAACCACAGTCATATAAACACAACCACAGTCATATAAACACAATCACAGTAACGTATAAACACAATCACAGTAACGTATAAACACAACCAGTCACGTATAAACACAACCAGTCACGTATAAACACAACCAGTCACATATAAACACAACCACAGTCACGTATAAACACAACCAGTCACATATAAACACAACCAGTCACGTATAAACACAACCAGTCACGTATAAAAACAACCACAGTCACGTATAAACACAACCACAGTCACATATAAACACAACACAGTCACATATAAACACAACCAGTCACATATAAACACAACCACAGTCACATATAAACACAAAACAGTCACATATAAACACAATCACAGTCACGTATAAAAACAACCACAGTCACGTATAAACACAACACAGTCACATATAAACACAATCACAGTAACATATAAACACAACCACAGTCACATATAAACACAACCACAGTCACGTATAAACACAACCACAGTCACGTATAAACACAACCAGTCACATATAAACACAACAGTCACATATAAACACAACCACAGTCACATATAAACACAACCAGTCACGTATAAACACAATCACAGTCATATATAAACATAACCACAGTCATATATAAACACAATCACAGTCACGTATAAACACAACCACAGTCACGTATAAACACAATCACAGTCACATATAAACACAATCACAGTCACGTATAAACACAATCACAGTCACGTATAAACACAATCACAGTCATATATAAACATAACCACAGTCATATATAAACACAATCACAGTCACGTATAAACACAACCACAGTCACGTATAAACACAATCACAGTCACATATAAACACAAAACAGTCACATATAAACACAACCACAGTCACATATAAACACAACACAGTCACATATAAACACAACCACAGTCACATATAAACACAACCACAGTCACATATAAACACAACCACAGTCACATATAAACACAACCAGTCACGTATAAACACAACCACAGTCACGTATAAACACAACCACAGTCACATATAAACACAACCAGTCACATATAAACACAACCACAGTCACATATAAACACAACCACAGTCACATATAAACACAACCACAGTCACATATAAACACAACCAGTCACGTATAAACACAACCACAGTCACGTACAGTATAAACACAACCACAGTCACATATAAACACAACACAGTCACGTATAAACACAACCACAGTCATATATAAACACAACCACAGTCACATATAAACACAACCACAGTCACATATAAACACAACCAGTCACGTATAAACACAACCACAGTCACATATAAACACAACCACAGTCACGTATAAACACAACCACAGTCACATATAAACACAACCAGTCACGTATAAACACAACCAGTCACGTATAAACACAAAAGTCACATATAAACACAACAGTCACATATAAACACAATCACTGTCACATATAAACACAACCACAGTCACGTATAAACACAACCAGTCACATATAAACACAACCACAGTCACATATAAACACAACCACAGTCACATATAAACACAACCAGTCACGTATAAACACAATCACAGTCACATATAAACACAACCACAGTCACATATAAACACAACACAGTCACATATAAACACAACCAGTCACGTATAAACACAACCAGTCACATATAAACACAACCACAGTCACATATAAACACAACCACAGTCACGTATAAACACAACCACAGTCACATATAAACACAACCAGTCACATATAAACACAACCAGTCACATATAAACACAACCACAGTCATATATAAACACAACCACAGTCACATATAAACACAACCACAGTCACATATAAACACAACCAGTCACGTATAAACACAACCACAGTCACATATAAACACAACCACAGTCACGTATAAACACAACCACAGTCACATATAAACACAACCAGTCACGTATAAACACAACCAGTCACGTATAAACACAAAAGTCACATATAAACACAACAGTCACATATAAACACAACCACAGTCACATATAAACACAACCACAGTCACGTACTGTCTGAGTAACCTGTCATGTACAAACACAGCATTATGGGATCCATACATACATTTAAGATACATTTAAGATTCACAAACCTGGATCCTCCTCCTCTGCAAAAGCCACAATGTGGATTCCATCCATGTCGTCTTCCTGGGAACGTAAGAATATAACAGAGCAGGAATGGAGAGAGAATTCTAGCATATGGGGTGAATTGAGCTTTGGAACTGAATGTAATATGAATTCTGCATGCATTGATGTAGTCTTTTGATCATTTCTGTCTGTAAGGAAGAAGAATCAGATCCTTCGATGCAAGTTTCAATACTTTTATTGAATCTCTGGCATCAAAATCATACAGTTGTGATGAGTTCACACGTCAATGGTCTAGGATGAACTGAACTAACACACAGATCACTCTCTTGGTTATACGAAAAGAGGTGTTACGCAAAATTGTCCTGTTCTTTGTTACCTTGTCTAAAGTTAGACAGTTTAATGGCTCAGTTAAACAGATCTTGTGTGCCATGTTTGTGTGACGGTGTGTGTGTTTGTGGGTTGACTATGAAAACCAGCGCTCTGCTGTGAGACACCTGATCCTATAGTCAGAAACTTGACGCCTAGTGAATATATAGGTTTTACTAAAAGCCACTAAATGTCATATAGGTGGCAATAGTGAATATATGGATTTTTCTAAAAGGCACTTAATGTCATATATTTTAGATAAGAAACGCTTAGTAAAATATAGGTGGTGCCATTCTGAAAATCCCCAGTGTCTTAAAGACATCCTAGGCCTGTCTGTAGCTTTCCATCCCTCCAGTATACCTATATGTGTGCATTTGAAATTCAATTTATAACTTGTGATTATACTGGTCAAAATATACTACATTGACCTGTGGAGTAGATGCACCCAGTGCACCATGCAACAGCACTTGTGATGTGCAACTCACCCACGTCTCAAACATGTCCTTGGCGCGCAGTTTTCTCAGCGTCGCCCTGCAAGGTCACATCATAGCAAGGTTATTATAGTTAATGAAAACTAACTAAAAAACTGAAACTAGGTGTGAAAAAACATTTCAGTTAACTGAAATAAAAATGAAAACTAGGCTTTACAAAAAAACGATAACTAACTAAAACTGTATTGTGTGTTTACAAAACTAACTAAAATAAACTAAAATTATAGAGAAAATTTTCTTAGTTTTAGTCTTTTTCATTTCATACGTAAACCTAGTATTTTGGGTGGTTATGAAATCTATCCTCCATTTTATTTTGCTGTGTCCCTGCGCAGAAGTAACCTGACGTGGTCCAGATGGTTTGTTTCACACAGAGTGAAATAACGTGAGCTCACAAGATCAGGATGGTCTCACCAGGCTAGCGCAGAAGAAAAAAAAAACTAAAACTAATATTGAAACTAATAAAAACTAAACTAAAACTAAGCATTTAAAAAAAAAAAAAAAAACTAAACTAGCAAACCTGCTTTAAAACTAATCAAAACTAAACTGAAATTAAAAACAAAAAGTTAAAACGATATAAAAAGAAAAACTAATGAAAAAAGAAAAACTATTATAACCTTGCATCATAGTACATCATTTCACACAAAAAATGTCACCAGAATGATTGAATACTAGATGTTGATGGAGGTGAGGACACCCCTCTACCTTCTGTGTTGGTTGACAAAGTCGACAATGTCCATCTCTGAAAGAGGCCTCCCAGGCAAGATGGCCGGTTCCTCCATGAAGGGCTCGTAGAAGTTCACCTCATTCATCTTCAGAGAAAGGTGCTTTGCCACCTGTAACACGACATATCTGAACATAGTCCTAGCCATGATCCCTCTAGACCAGGCATTCCCAAACTGTGAGGCGGGCCTCCCCTGGGGGGCCCCAAAGAAATTCAGGGGAAGCGCGGAGGGATGGTTAGAAAAAAAAAAAAAGGAAAAACATTTTTTTATTTTTGAATTTTCTATGGTTTTTATGAATGAAACGTGATTTTAAAGGTCAGAAGATCTAAATAAATAATGGGAGAGATGGATACTATATGTGTGGATAGTGCAGAGAGAGCCTCCCCCCACAGGCATGAATGTATTGTGCGAAAACGTCATAACGTTAACTAGCAACAGGTGCCACCGAGCTAACTTAGCTGTATAACGTTATGGGCTAGCTAACGCTGCCTTGCAAAATGGACAAATTTGGGGGGTTGGGGGGGCGCGGGTGTGTCACTGTTTTCAGAGGGGACGCCCATATTGATGGAGTTTGGGAACCCATGCTCTAGACTGACAACTCTGTACAGTGTCACACCCATCTTTCACCCCTTTTGTGCATAACTGATTGATTCATTTATTAGGTTTTTGAATACTACCTTTAGGATTGGACTTACAGCTTTGTCGAACGTGGCGAAGAACTTGATGTAGGGTTGAAAACGTTCTGAGGCCTCTTGAAAGGCCTTGTAGTCTGAATGAGAGAATGAAAGAGAGACAGGAAGAGGATATTATCATAATTGATAATCTGAGCCCACTAAACAAAGAATATAAGCTATTTATAAGCTCTCGTGAGGCAAAGTGAGAAGGCAGCCTGGAACATGGAGTCTGCTTAATGGTAATTCGCCTCCATTATCCTCCCTGTGCCGGAGTGAGGCTCTGGGGAGGAGAACGGGCGCCCCAGCGGGTCGGCTCCTGGTGCATGCTGGGACAGCTGAGCTCCTGCCCCACTCTGAGGCTCGGAACGCGTTGAGTGTCTCTTGACAGGGATTGAGGTTTTATTTTTAGCCCTTCTGAAGAACCGTTTTCACACACACACACACACACACACACACACACACACACACACACACACACACACACACACACACACACACACACAGAGAGACACAGACACACACACACACAGTTTCCCCAGGCTCACGCGAGTCTTCTCCCTTGAAGTAACCGATGAGGCGGATGTCTTCCTCCATTCTCTCAAAGGCTCGCAGCTCCATGGCGTTACTGATGAGCTCCACTGGGTCCTCCAACACCTGGAAGACCACAGAACACCGTTATTAACCCTAACCCAACCCTACCCCTAACCTAGCCCTAACCCAACCCTAACCTAGCCCTAACCCAGCCCAACCCAACCCTACCACTAACCTAGCCCTAACCCAACCCTACCACTAACCTAGCCCTAACCCAACCCTAACCCTAACCTAGCCCTAACCCAGCCCAACCCAACCCTACCACTAACCTAGCCCTAACCCAACCCTACCACTAACCTAGCCCTAACCCGACCCTACCACTAACCTAGCCCTAACCCAACCCTACCCCTAACCTAGCCCTAACCCAACCCTAACCCTAACCTAGCCCTAACCCAGCCCAACCCAACCCTACCACTAACCTAGCCCTAACCCAACCCTACCACTAACCTAGCCCTAACCCGACCCTACCACTAACCTAGCCCTAACCCAACCCTACCACTAACCTAGCCCTAACCCGACCCTACCACTAACCTAGCCCTAACCCAACCCTACCACTAACCTAGCCCTAACCCAACCCTACCACTAACCTAGCCCTAACCCGACCCTACCACTAACCTAGCCCTAACCCAACCCTACCACTAACCTAGCCCTAACCCAACCCTACTACTAACCTAGCCCTAACCCAACCCTACCACTAACCTAGCCCTAACCCGACCCTACCACTAACCTAGCCCTAACCCAACCCTACCACTAACCTAGCCCTAACCCAACCCTACCACTAACCTAGCCCTAACCCAACCCTACCACTAACCTAGCCCTAACCCAACCCTACCACTAACCTAGCCCTAACCCAACCCTACCACTAACCTAGCCCTAACCTGACCCAACCCTACCACTAACCTAGCCCTAACCCAACCCTACCACTAACCTAGCCCTAACCCAGCCCTACCACTAACCTAGCCCTAACCTGACCCAACCCTACCACTAACCTAGCCCTAACCCAACCCTACCACTAACCTAGCCCTAACCCAACCCTACCACTAACCTAGCCCTAACCCAACCCTACCACTAACCTAGCCCTAACCCAACCCTACCACTAACCTAGCCCTAACCCAGCCAGGCCCAACCCTACCACTAACCTAGCCCTAACCCAACCCTACCACTAACCTAGCCCTAACCCAACCCTACCACTAACCTAGCCCTAACCCAACCCTACCACTAACCTAGCCCTAACCCAACCCTACCACTAACCTAGCCCTAACCCGACCCTACCACTAACCTAGCCCTAACCCAACCCTACCACTAACCTAGCCCTAACCCAGCCCTACCACTAACCTAGCCCTAACCTGACCCAACCCTACCACTAACCTAGCCCTAACCCAACCCTACCACTAACCTAGCCCTAGCCCAGCCAGGCCCAACCCTACCACTAACCTAGCCCTAACCTGACCCAACCCTACCACTAACCTAGCCCTAACCCAACCCTACAACTAACCTAGCCCTAACCCAACCCTACCACTAACCTAGCCCTAACCCAACCAGACCCAACCCTAACCCTAACCTAGCCCTAACCTGACCCAACCCTACCACTAACCTAGCCCTAGCCCAGCCAGACCCAACCCTACCACTAACCTAGCCCTAACCTGACCCAACCCTACCACTAACCTAGCCCTAACCCAACCCTACCACTAACCTAGCCCTAACCCAACCCTACCACTAACCTAGCCCTAACCTGACCCTACCACTAACCTAGCCCTAACCCAACCCTACCACTAACCTAGCCCTAACCCAACCCTACCACTAACCTAGCCCTAACCCAACTCTACCACTAACCTAGCCCTAACCCAGCCCTACCACTAACCTAGCCCTAACCCAACCCTACCACTAACCTAGCCCTAACCCAACCAGACCCAACCCTAACCCTAACCTAGCCCTAACCCAGCCAGGCCCAACCCTACCACTAACCTAGCCCTAACCCAACCCTACCACTAACCTAGCCCTAACCCAACCAGACCCAACCCTTCCACTAACCTAGCCCTAACCCAACCCTACCACTAACCTAGCCCTAACCCAACCCTACCACTAACCTAGCCCTAACCCAACCCTACCACTAACCTAGCCCTAACCCAACCCTACCACTAACCTAGCCCTAACCCAACCCTACCACTAACCTAGCCCTAACCCAACCCTACCACTAACCTAGCCCTAACCCAACCCTACCACTAACCTAGCCCTAACCCAACCCTACCACTAACCTAGCCCTAAACCAACCCTACCACTAACCTAGCCCTAACCCAACCCTACCACTAACCTAGCCCTAACCCAACCCTACCACTAACCTAGCCCTAACCCAACCCTACCACTAACCTAGCCCTAACCTGACCCAACCCTACCACTAACCTAGCCCTAACCCAACCCTACCACTAACCTAGCCCTAACCCAACCCTACCACTAACCTAGCCCTAACCCAACCCTACCACTAACCTAGCCCTAACCCAGCCCTACCACTAACCTAGCCCTAACCCAGCCCTACCACTAACCTAGCCCTAACCCAACCCTACCACTAACCTAGCCCTAACCCAACCCTACCACTAACCTAGCCCTAACCCAACCCTACCACTAACCTAGCCCTAACCTGACCCAACCCTACCACTAACCTAGCCCTAACCCAACCCTACCACTAACCTAGCCCTAACCCAACCCTACCACTAACCTAGCCCTAACCCAACCCTACCTTACCACTAACCTAGCCCTAACCCAACCCTACCACTAACCTAGCCCTAACCCAACTCTACCACTAACCTAGCCCTAACCCAACCCTACCACTAACCTAGCCCTAACCTGACCCAACCCTACCACTAACCTAGCCCTAACCCAACCCTACCACTAACCTAGCCCTAACCCAACCCTACCACTAACCTAGCCCTAACCCAACCCTACCACTAACCTAGCCCTAACCCAACCCTACCACTAACCTAGCCCTAACCCAACCCTACCACTAACCTAGCCCTAACCTGACCCAACCCTACCACTAACCTAGCCCTAACCCAACCCTACCACTAACCTAGCCCTAGCCCAGCCAGACCCAACCCTACCACTAACCTAGCCCTAACCTGACCCAACCCTACCACTAACCTAGCCCTAACCCAACCCTACCACTAACCTAGCCCTAACCTGACCCAACCCTACCACTAACCTAGCCCTAACCCAACCCTACCACTAACCTAGCCCTAACCTGACCCAACCCTACCACTAACCTAGCCCTAACCCAACCCTACCACTAACCTAGCCCTAACCCAACCCTAACCCTAACCTAGCCCTAACCCAACCCTAACCCTAACCCTAACCCTAACCTAGCCCTAACCCAACCCTACCACTAACCTAGCCCTAACCCAACCCTACCACTAACCTAGCCCTAACCCAACCCTACCACTAACCTAGCCCTAACCCAACCCTACCACTAACCTAGCCCTAACCTGACCCTACCACTAACCTAGCCCTAACCCAACCCTACCACTAACCTAGCCCTAACCCAACCCTACCACTAACCTAGCCCTAACCCAACCCTACCACTAACCTAGCCCTAACCCAACCAGACCCAACCCTAACCTAGCCCTAACCCAGCCAGTCCCAACCCTACCACTAACCTAGCCCTAACCCAACCCTACCACTAACCTAGCCCTAACCCAACCAGACCCAACCCTTCCACTAACCTAGCCCTAACCCAACCCTACCACTAACCTAGCCCTAACCCAACCCTACCACTAACCTAGCCCTAACCCAACCCTACCACTAACCTAGCCCTAACCCAACCAGACCCAACCCTACCACTAACCTAGCCCTAACCTGACCCAACCCTACCACTAACCTAGCCCTAACCCAACCCTACCACTAACCTAGCCCTAACCCAACCCTACCACTAACCTAGCCCTAACCTGACCCTACCACTAACCTAGCCCTAACCCAACCCTACCACTAACCTAGCCCTAACCTGACCCTACCACTAACCTAGCCCTAACCCAACCCTACCACTAACCTAGCCCTAACCCAGCCCTACCACTAACCTAGCCCTAACCCAACCCTACCACTAACCTAGCCCTAACCCAACCCTACCACTAACCTAGCCCTAACCCAACCCTACCACTAACCTAGCCCTAACCCAACCAGACCCAACCCTACCACTAACCTAGCCCTAACCTGACCCAACCCTACCACTAACCTAGCCCTAACCCAACCCTACCACTAACCTAGCCCTAACCTGACCCAACCCTACCACTAACCTAGCCCTAACCCAACCCTACCACTAACCTAGCCCTAACCCAACCCTACCACTAACCTAGCCCTAACCCAACCCTACCACTAACCTAGCCCTAACCTGACCCTACCACTAACCTAGCCCTAACCCAACCCTACCACTAACCTAGCCCTAACCCAACCCTACCACTAACCTAGCCCTAACCCAACCCTACCACTAACCTAGCCCTAACCTGACCCTACCACTAACCTAGCCCTAACCCTACCACTAAGCTAGCCCTAACCCAACCCTACCCTACCACTAACCTAGCCCTAACCCAACCCTACCACTAACCTAGCCCTAACCCAACCCTACCCTACCACTAACCTAGCCCTAACCCAACCCTACCACTAACCTAGCCCTAACCCAACCCTACCACTAACCTAGCCCTAACCCAACCCTACCACTAACCTAGCCCTAACCCAACCCTACCACTAACCTAGCCCTAACCCAACCCAACCACTAACCTAGCCCTAACCCAGCCCAACCACTAACCTAGCCCTAACCCAGCCCTACCACTAACCTAGCCCTAACCCAACCCTACCACTAACCTAGCCCTAACCCAACCCTACCACTAACCTAGCCCTAACCCAACCCTACCACTAACCTAGCCCTAACCTGACCCAACCCTACCACTAACCTAGCCCTAACCCAACCCTACCCTACCACTAACCTAGCCCTAACCCAACCCTACCACTAACCTAGCCCTAACCCAACCCTACCACTAACCTAGCCCTAACCCAACCAGACCCAACCCTACCACTAACCTAGCCCTAACCTGACCCAACCCTACCACTAACCTAGCCCTAACCTGACCCAACCCTACCACTAACCTAGCCCTAACCCAACCCTACCACTAACCTAGCCCTAACCTGACCCTACCACTAACCTAGCCCTAACCTGACCCTACCACTAACCTAGCCCTAACCTGACCCTACCACTAACCTAGCCCTAACCCAACCCTACCACTAACCTAGCCCTAACCCAACCCTACCACTAACCTAGCCCTAACCTGACCCTACCACTAACCTAGCCCTAACCCAACCCTACCACTAACCTAGCCCTAACCCAACCCTACCTTACCACTAACCTAGCCCTAACCCAACCCTACCACTAACCTAGCCCTAACCCAACTCTACCACTAACCTAGCCCTAACCCAACCCTACCACTAACCTAGCCCTAACCCAACCCTACCTTACCACTAACCTAGCCCTAACCCAACCCTACCACTAACCTAGCCCTAACCCAACCCTACCACTAACCTAGCCCTAACCCAACTCTACCACTAACCTAGCCCTAACCCAACCCTACCACTAACCTAGCCCTAACCCAACCCTACCACTAACCTAGCCCTAACCCAACCCTACCACTAACCTAGCCCTAACCCAACTCTACCACTAACCTAGCCCTAACCCAACTCTACCACTAACCTAGCCCTAACCCAACCCTACCACTAACCTAGCCCTAACCTGACCCAACCCTACCACTAACCTAGCCCTAACCCAACCCTACCACTAACCTAGCCCTAACCCAACCCTACCACTAACCTAGCCCTAACCCAACCCTACCACTAACCTAGCCCTAACCCAACCCTACCACTAACCTAGCCCTAACCCAACCCTACCACTAACCTAGCCCTAACCCAACCCTACCACTAACCTAGCCCTAACCCAACCCTACCACTAACCTAGCCCTAACCCAACCCTACCACTAACCTAGCCCCAACCTGACCCAACCCTACCACCTAGCCCCAACCTGACCCAACCCTACCACTAACCTAGCCCTAACCCAACCCTACCACTAACCTAGCCCTAGCCCAGCCAGACCCAACCCTACCACTAACCTAGCCCTAACCTGACCCAACCCTACCACTAACCTAGCCCTAACCCAACCCTACCACTAACCTAGCCCTAACCTGACCCAACCCTACCACTAACCTAGCCCTAACCCAACCCTACCACTAACCTAGCCCTAACCCAACCCTAACCCTAACCTAGCCCTAACCCAACCCTAACCCTAACCCTAACCCTAACCCTAACCCTAACCTAGCCCTAACCCAACCCTACCACTAACCTAGCCCTAACCCAACCCTACCACTAACCTAGCCCTAACCCAACCCTACCACTAACCTAGCCCTAACCCAACCCTACCACTAACCTAGCCCTAACCTGACCCTACCACTAACCTAGCCCTAACCCAACCCTACCACTAACCTAGCCCTAACCCAACCCTACCACTAACCTAGCCCTAACCCAACCCTACCACTAACCTAGCCCTAACCCAACCAGACCCAACCCTAACCTAGCCCTAACCCAGCCAGACCCAACCCTACCACTAACCTAGCCCTAACCCAACCCTACCACTAACCTAGCCCTAACCCAACCAGACCCAACCCTTCCACTAACCTAGCCCTAACCCAACCCTACCACTAACCTAGCCCTAACCCAACCCTACCACTAACCTAGCCCTAACCCAACCCTACCACTAACCTAGCCCTAACCCAACCCTACCACTAACCTAGCCCTAACCCAACCAGACCCAACCCTACCACTAACCTAGCCCTAACCTGACCCAACCCTACCACTAACCTAGCCCTAACCCAACCCTACCACTAACCTAGCCCTAACCCAACCCTACCACTAACCTAGCCCTAACCTGACCCTACCACTAACCTAGCCCTAACCCAACCCTACCTTACCACTAACCTAGCCCTAACCCAACCCTACCACTAACCTAGCCCTAACCCAACCCTACCACTAACCTAGCCCTAACCCAACCCTACCACTAACCTAGCCCCAACCTGACCCAACCCTACCACTAACCTAGCCCTAACCCAACCCTACCACTAACCTAGCCCTAGCCCAGCCAGACCCAACCCTACCACTAACCTAGCCCTAACCTGACCCAACCCTACCACTAACCTAGCCCTAACCCAACCCTACCACTAACCTAGCCCTAACCTGACCCAACCCTACCACTAACCTAGCCCTAACCCAACCCTACCACTAACCTAGCCCTAACCCAACCCTAACCCTAACCTAGCCCTAACCCAACCCTAACCCTAACCCTAACCCTAACCCTAACCCTAACCTAGCCCTAACCCAACCCTACCACTAACCTAGCCCTAACCCAACCCTACCACTAACCTAGCCCTAACCCAACCCTACCACTAACCTAGCCCTAACCCAACCCTACCACTAACCTAGCCCTAACCTGACCCTACCACTAACCTAGCCCTAACCCAACCCTACCACTAACCTAGCCCTAACCCAACCCTACCACTAACCTAGCCCTAACCCAACCCTACCACTAACCTAGCCCTAACCCAACCAGACCCAACCCTAACCTAGCCCTAACCCAGCCAGACCCAACCCTACCACTAACCTAGCCCTAACCCAACCCTACCACTAACCTAGCCCTAACCCAACCAGACCCAACCCTTCCACTAACCTAGCCCTAACCCAACCCTACCACTAACCTAGCCCTAACCCAACCCTACCACTAACCTAGCCCTAACCCAACCCTACCACTAACCTAGCCCTAACCCAACCCTACCACTAACCTAGCCCTAACCCAACCAGACCCAACCCTACCACTAACCTAGCCCTAACCTGACCCAACCCTACCACTAACCTAGCCCTAACCCAACCCTACCACTAACCTAGCCCTAACCCAACCCTACCACTAACCTAGCCCTAACCTGACCCTACCACTAACCTAGCCCTAACCCAACCCTACCTTACCACTAACCTAGCCCTAACCCAACCCTACCACTAACCTAGCCCTAACCCAACCCTACCACTAACCTAGCCCTAACCCAACCCTACCACTAACCTAGCCCTAACCCAACCCTACCACTAACCTAGCCCTAACCCAACCAGACCCAACCCTAACCTAGCCCTAACCCAGCCAGACCCAACCCTACCACTAACCTAGCCCTAACCCAACCCTACCACTAACCTAGCCCTAACCCAACCAGACCCAACCCTTCCACTAACCTAGCCCTAACCCAACCCTACCACTAACCTAGCCCTAACCCAACCCTACCACTAACCTAGCCCTAACCCAACCCTACCACTAACCTAGCCCTAACCCAACCCTACCACTAACCTAGCCCTAACCCAACCAGACCCAACCCTACCACTAACCTAGCCCTAACCTGACCCAACCCTACCACTAACCTAGCCCTAACCCAACCCTACCACTAACCTAGCCCTAACCCAACCCTACCACTAACCTAGCCCTAACCCAACCAGACCCAACCCTAACCTAGCCCTAACCCAGCCAGACCCAACCCTACCACTAACCTAGCCCTAACCCAACCCTACCACTAACCTAGCCCTAACCCAACCAGACCCAACCCTAACCTAGCCCTAACCCAGCCAGACCCAACCCTACCACTAACCTAGCCCTAACCCAACCCTACCACTAACCTAGCCCTAACCCAACCAGACCCAACCCTTCCACTAACCTAGCCCTAACCCAACCCTACCACTAACCTAGCCCTAACCCAACCCTACCACTAACCTAGCCCTAACCCAACCCTACCACTAACCTAGCCCTAACCCAACCCTACCACTAACCTAGCCCTAACCCAACCAGACCCAACCCTACCACTAACCTAGCCCTAACCTGACCCAACCCTACCACTAACCTAGCCCTAACCCAACCCTACCACTAACCTAGCCCTAACCCAACCCTACCACTAACCTAGCCCTAACCTGACCCTACCACTAACCTAGCCCTAACCCAACCCTACCTTACCACTAACCTAGCCCTAACCCAACCCTACCACTAACCTAGCCCTAACCCAACCCTACCACTAACCTAGCCCTAACCCAACCCTACCACTAACCTAGCCCTAACCCAACCCTACCACTAACCTAGCCCTAACCCAACCCTACCACTAACCTAGCCCTAACCCAACCCTACCACTAACCTAGCCCTAACCCAACCCTACCACTAACCTAGCCCTAACCTGACCCTACCACTAACCTAGCCCTAACCCAACCCTACCACTAACCTAGCCCTAACCCAACCCTACCACTAACCTAGCCCTAACCCAACCCTACCACTAACCTAGCCCTAACCCAACCAGACCCAACCCTAACCTAGCCCTAACCCAGCCAGACCCAACCCTACCACTAACCTAGCCCTAACCCAACCCTACCACTAACCTAGCCCTAACCCAACCAGACCCAACCCTTCCACTAACCTAGCCCTAACCCAACCCTACCACTAACCTAGCCCTAACCCAACCCTACCACTAACCTAGCCCTAACCCAACCCTACCACTAACCTAGCCCTAACCCAACCCTACCACTAACCTAGCCCTAACCCAACCAGACCCAACCCTACCACTAACCTAGCCCTAACCTGACCCAACCCTACCACTAACCTAGCCCTAACCCAACCCTACCACTAACCTAGCCCTAACCCAACCCTACCACTAACCTAGCCCTAACCTGACCCTACCACTAACCTAGCCCTAACCCAACCCTACCTTACCACTAACCTAGCCCTAACCCAACCCTACCACTAACCTAGCCCTAACCCAACCCTACCACTAACCTAGCCCTAACCCAACCCTACCACTAACCTAGCCCTAACCCAACCCTACCACTAACCTAGCCCTAACCCAACCCTACCACTAACCTAGCCCTAACCCAACCCAACCACTAACCTAGCCCTAACCCAGCCCAACCACTAACCTAGCCCTAACCCAGCCCTACCACTAACCTAGCCCTAACCCAACCCTACCACTAACCTAGCCCTAACCCAACCCTACCACTAACCTAGCCCTAACCTGACCCTACCACTAACCTAGCCCTAACCCAACCCTACCACTAACCTAGCCCTAACCCAACCCTACCACTAACCTAGCCCTAACCCAACCCTACCCTACCACTAACCTAGCCCTAACCCAACCCTACCACTAACCTAGCCCTAACCCAACCCTACCACTAACCTAGCCCTAACCCAACCAGACCCAACCCTACCACTAACCTAGCCCTAACCCAACCCTACCACTAACCTAGCCCTAACCTGACCCAACCCTACCACTAACCTAGCCCTAACCCAACCCTACCACTAACCTAGCCCTAACCTGACCCTACCACTAACCTAGCCCTAACCCAACCCTACCACTAACCTAGCCCTAACCCAACCCTACCACTAACCTAGCCCTAACCTGACCCTACCACTAACCTAGCCCTAACCTGACCCTACCACTAACCTAGCCCTAACCCAACCCTACCACTAACCTAGCCCTAACCCAACCCTACCACTAACCTAGCCCTAACCCAACCCTACCACTAACCTAGCCCTAACCCAACCCTACCACTAACCTAGCCCTAACCCAACCCTACCACTAACCTAGCCCTAACCCAGCCCTACCACTAACCTAGCCCTAACCCAACCCTACCACTAACCTAGCCCTAACCCAACCCTACCACTAACCTAGCCCTAACCCAACCCTACCACTAACCTAGCCCTAACCCAACCCTACCACTAACCTAGCCCTAACCCAACCCTACCACTAACCTAGCCCTAACCTGACCCTACCACTAACCTAGCCCTAACCCAACCCTACCACTAACCTAGCCCTAACCCAACCCTACCACTAACCTAGCCCTAACCCAACCAGACCCAACCCTTCCACTAACCTAGCCCTAACCCAACCCTACCACTAACCTAGCCCTAACCCAACCCTACCACTAACCTAGCCCTAACCCAACCCTACCACTAACCTAGCCCTAACCCAACCCTACCACTAACCTAGCCCTAACCCAACCAGACCCAACCCTACCACTAACCTAGCCCTAACCTGACCCAACCCTACCACTAACCTAGCCCTAACCCAACCCTACCACTAACCTAGCCCTAACCCAACCCTACCACTAACCTAGCCCTAACCTGACCCTACCACTAACCTAGCCCTAACCCAACCCTACCTTACCACTAACCTAGCCCTAACCCAACCCTACCACTAACCTAGCCCTAACCCAACCCTACCACTAACCTAGCCCTAACCCAACCCTACCACTAACCTAGCCCCAACCTGACCCAACCCTACCACTAACCTAGCCCTAACCCAACCCTACCACTAACCTAGCCCTAGCCCAGCCAGACCCAACCCTACCACTAACCTAGCCCTAACCTGACCCAACCCTACCACTAACCTAGCCCTAACCCAACCCTACCACTAACCTAGCCCTAACCTGACCCAACCCTACCACTAACCTAGCCCTAACCCAACCCTACCACTAACCTAGCCCTAACCCAACCCTAACCCTAACCTAGCCCTAACCCAACCCTAACCCTAACCCTAACCCTAACCCTAACCCTAACCTAGCCCTAACCCAACCCTACCACTAACCTAGCCCTAACCCAACCCTACCACTAACCTAGCCCTAACCCAACCCTACCACTAACCTAGCCCTAACCCAACCCTACCACTAACCTAGCCCTAACCTGACCCTACCACTAACCTAGCCCTAACCCAACCCTACCACTAACCTAGCCCTAACCCAACCCTACCACTAACCTAGCCCTAACCCAACCCTACCACTAACCTAGCCCTAACCCAACCAGACCCAACCCTAACCTAGCCCTAACCCAGCCAGACCCAACCCTACCACTAACCTAGCCCTAACCCAACCCTACCACTAACCTAGCCCTAACCCAACCAGACCCAACCCTTCCACTAACCTAGCCCTAACCCAACCCTACCACTAACCTAGCCCTAACCCAACCCTACCACTAACCTAGCCCTAACCCAACCCTACCACTAACCTAGCCCTAACCCAACCCTACCACTAACCTAGCCCTAACCCAACCAGACCCAACCCTACCACTAACCTAGCCCTAACCTGACCCAACCCTACCACTAACCTAGCCCTAACCCAACCCTACCACTAACCTAGCCCTAACCCAACCCTACCACTAACCTAGCCCTAACCTGACCCTACCACTAACCTAGCCCTAACCCAACCCTAACCCTAACCTAGCCCTAACCCAGCCCAACCCAACCCTACCACTAACCTAGCCCTAACCCAACCCTACCACTAACCTAGCCCTAACCCGACCCTACCACTAACCTAGCCCTAACCCAACCCTACCACTAACCTAGCCCTAACCCGACCCTACCACTAACCTAGCCCTAACCCAACCCTACCACTAACCTAGCCCTAACCCAACCCTACCACTAACCTAGCCCTAACCCGACCCTACCACTAACCTAGCCCTAACCCAACCCTACCACTAACCTAGCCCTAACCCAACCCTACTACTAACCTAGCCCTAACCCAACCCTACCACTAACCTAGCCCTAACCCGACCCTACCACTAACCTAGCCCTAACCCAACCCTACCACTAACCTAGCCCTAACCCAACCCTACCACTAACCTAGCCCTAACCCAACCCTACCACTAACCTAGCCCTAACCCAACCCTACCACTAACCTAGCCCTAACCCAACCCTACCACTAACCTAGCCCTAACCTGACCCAACCCTACCACTAACCTAGCCCTAACCCAACCCTACCACTAACCTAGCCCTAACCCAGCCCTACCACTAACCTAGCCCTAACCTGACCCAACCCTACCACTAACCTAGCCCTAACCCAACCCTACCACTAACCTAGCCCTAACCCAACCCTACCACTAACCTAGCCCTAACCCAACCCTACCACTAACCTAGCCCTAACCCAACCCTACCACTAACCTAGCCCTAACCCAGCCAGGCCCAACCCTACCACTAACCTAGCCCTAACCCAACCCTACCACTAACCTAGCCCTAACCCAACCCTACCACTAACCTAGCCCTAACCCAACCCTACCACTAACCTAGCCCTAACCCAACCCTACCACTAACCTAGCCCTAACCCGACCCTACCACTAACCTAGCCCTAACCCAACCCTACCACTAACCTAGCCCTAACCCAGCCCTACCACTAACCTAGCCCTAACCTGACCCAACCCTACCACTAACCTAGCCCTAACCCAACCCTACCACTAACCTAGCCCTAGCCCAGCCAGGCCCAACCCTACCACTAACCTAGCCCTAACCTGACCCAACCCTACCACTAACCTAGCCCTAACCCAACCCTACAACTAACCTAGCCCTAACCCAACCCTACCACTAACCTAGCCCTAACCCAACCAGACCCAACCCTAACCCTAACCTAGCCCTAACCTGACCCAACCCTACCACTAACCTAGCCCTAGCCCAGCCAGACCCAACCCTACCACTAACCTAGCCCTAACCTGACCCAACCCTACCACTAACCTAGCCCTAACCCAACCCTACCACTAACCTAGCCCTAACCCAACCCTACCACTAACCTAGCCCTAACCTGACCCTACCACTAACCTAGCCCTAACCCAACCCTACCACTAACCTAGCCCTAACCCAACCCTACCACTAACCTAGCCCTAACCCAACTCTACCACTAACCTAGCCCTAACCCAGCCCTACCACTAACCTAGCCCTAACCCAACCCTACCACTAACCTAGCCCTAACCCAACCAGACCCAACCCTAACCCTAACCTAGCCCTAACCCAGCCAGGCCCAACCCTACCACTAACCTAGCCCTAACCCAACCCTACCACTAACCTAGCCCTAACCCAACCAGACCCAACCCTTCCACTAACCTAGCCCTAACCCAACCCTACCACTAACCTAGCCCTAACCCAACCCTACCACTAACCTAGCCCTAACCCAACCCTACCACTAACCTAGCCCTAACCCAACCCTACCACTAACCTAGCCCTAACCCAACCCTACCACTAACCTAGCCCTAACCCAACCCTACCACTAACCTAGCCCTAACCCAACCCTACCACTAACCTAGCCCTAACCCAACCCTACCACTAACCTAGCCCTAAACCAACCCTACCACTAACCTAGCCCTAACCCAACCCTACCACTAACCTAGCCCTAACCCAACCCTACCACTAACCTAGCCCTAACCCAACCCTACCACTAACCTAGCCCTAACCTGACCCAACCCTACCACTAACCTAGCCCTAACCCAACCCTACCACTAACCTAGCCCTAACCCAACCCTACCACTAACCTAGCCCTAACCCAACCCTACCACTAACCTAGCCCTAACCCAGCCCTACCACTAACCTAGCCCTAACCCAGCCCTACCACTAACCTAGCCCTAACCCAACCCTACCACTAACCTAGCCCTAACCCAACCCTACCACTAACCTAGCCCTAACCCAACCCTACCACTAACCTAGCCCTAACCTGACCCAACCCTACCACTAACCTAGCCCTAACCCAACCCTACCACTAACCTAGCCCTAACCCAACCCTACCACTAACCTAGCCCTAACCCAACCCTACCTTACCACTAACCTAGCCCTAACCCAACCCTACCACTAACCTAGCCCTAACCCAACTCTACCACTAACCTAGCCCTAACCCAACCCTACCACTAACCTAGCCCTAACCTGACCCAACCCTACCACTAACCTAGCCCTAACCCAACCCTACCACTAACCTAGCCCTAACCCAACCCTACCACTAACCTAGCCCTAACCCAACCCTACCACTAACCTAGCCCTAACCCAACCCTACCACTAACCTAGCCCTAACCCAACCCTACCACTAACCTAGCCCTAACCTGACCCAACCCTACCACTAACCTAGCCCTAACCCAACCCTACCACTAACCTAGCCCTAGCCCAGCCAGACCCAACCCTACCACTAACCTAGCCCTAACCTGACCCAACCCTACCACTAACCTAGCCCTAACCCAACCCTACCACTAACCTAGCCCTAACCTGACCCAACCCTACCACTAACCTAGCCCTAACCCAACCCTACCACTAACCTAGCCCTAACCTGACCCAACCCTACCACTAACCTAGCCCTAACCCAACCCTACCACTAACCTAGCCCTAACCCAACCCTAACCCTAACCTAGCCCTAACCCAACCCTAACCCTAACCCTAACCCTAACCTAGCCCTAACCCAACCCTACCACTAACCTAGCCCTAACCCAACCCTACCACTAACCTAGCCCTAACCCAACCCTACCACTAACCTAGCCCTAACCCAACCCTACCACTAACCTAGCCCTAACCTGACCCTACCACTAACCTAGCCCTAACCCAACCCTACCACTAACCTAGCCCTAACCCAACCCTACCACTAACCTAGCCCTAACCCAACCCTACCACTAAC
The DNA here is from genome assembly GCF_949987555.1 of Borostomias antarcticus. Taxonomy (NCBI): domain Eukaryota; kingdom Metazoa; phylum Chordata; class Actinopteri; order Stomiiformes; family Stomiidae; genus Borostomias; species Borostomias antarcticus. The sequence goes on along the minus strand of NC_140265.1, from coordinate 5,351,320 downwards.
CTAGCCCTAACCCAACCAGACCCAACCCTAACCTAGCCCTAACCCAGCCAGTCCCAACCCTACCACTAACCTAGCCCTAACCCAACCCTACCACTAACCTAGCCCTAACCCAACCAGACCCAACCCTTCCACTAACCTAGCCCTAACCCAACCCTACCACTAACCTAGCCCTAACCCAACCCTACCACTAACCTAGCCCTAACCCAACCCTACCACTAACCTAGCCCTAACCCAACCAGACCCAACCCTACCACTAACCTAGCCCTAACCTGACCCAACCCTACCACTAACCTAGCCCTAACCCAACCCTACCACTAACCTAGCCCTAACCCAACCCTACCACTAACCTAGCCCTAACCTGACCCTACCACTAACCTAGCCCTAACCCAACCCTACCACTAACCTAGCCCTAACCTGACCCTACCACTAACCTAGCCCTAACCCAACCCTACCACTAACCTAGCCCTAACCCAGCCCTACCACTAACCTAGCCCTAACCCAACCCTACCACTAACCTAGCCCTAACCCAACCCTACCACTAACCTAGCCCTAACCCAACCCTACCACTAACCTAGCCCTAACCCAACCCTACCACTAACCTAGCCCTAACCCAACCAGACCCAACCCTACCACTAACCTAGCCCTAACCTGACCCAACCCTACCACTAACCTAGCCCTAACCCAACCCTACCACTAACCTAGCCCTAACCTGACCCAACCCTACCACTAACCTAGCCCTAACCCAACCCTACCACTAACCTAGCCCTAACCCAACCCTACCACTAACCTAGCCCTAACCCAACCCTACCACTAACCTAGCCCTAACCTGACCCTACCACTAACCTAGCCCTAACCCAACCCTACCACTAACCTAGCCCTAACCCAACCCTACCACTAACCTAGCCCTAACCCAACCCTACCACTAACCTAGCCCTAACCTGACCCTACCACTAACCTAGCCCTAACCCTACCACTAAGCTAGCCCTAACCCAACCCTACCCTACCACTAACCTAGCCCTAACCCAACCCTACCACTAACCTAGCCCTAACCCAACCCTACCCTACCACTAACCTAGCCCTAACCCAACCCTACCACTAACCTAGCCCTAACCCAACCCTACCACTAACCTAGCCCTAACCCAACCCTACCACTAACCTAGCCCTAACCCAACCCTACCACTAACCTAGCCCTAACCCAACCCAACCACTAACCTAGCCCTAACCCAGCCCAACCACTAACCTAGCCCTAACCCAGCCCTACCACTAACCTAGCCCTAACCCAACCCTACCACTAACCTAGCCCTAACCCAACCCTACCACTAACCTAGCCCTAACCCAACCCTACCACTAACCTAGCCCTAACCTGACCCAACCCTACCACTAACCTAGCCCTAACCCAACCCTACCCTACCACTAACCTAGCCCTAACCCAACCCTACCACTAACCTAGCCCTAACCCAACCCTACCACTAACCTAGCCCTAACCCAACCAGACCCAACCCTACCACTAACCTAGCCCTAACCTGACCCAACCCTACCACTAACCTAGCCCTAACCTGACCCAACCCTACCACTAACCTAGCCCTAACCCAACCCTACCACTAACCTAGCCCTAACCTGACCCTACCACTAACCTAGCCCTAACCTGACCCTACCACTAACCTAGCCCTAACCTGACCCTACCACTAACCTAGCCCTAACCCAACCCTACCACTAACCTAGCCCTAACCCAACCCTACCACTAACCTAGCCCTAACCTGACCCTACCACTAACCTAGCCCTAACCCAACCCTACCACTAACCTAGCCCTAACCCAACCCTACCTTACCACTAACCTAGCCCTAACCCAACCCTACCACTAACCTAGCCCTAACCCAACTCTACCACTAACCTAGCCCTAACCCAACCCTACCACTAACCTAGCCCTAACCCAACCCTACCTTACCACTAACCTAGCCCTAACCCAACCCTACCACTAACCTAGCCCTAACCCAACCCTACCACTAACCTAGCCCTAACCCAACTCTACCACTAACCTAGCCCTAACCCAACCCTACCACTAACCTAGCCCTAACCCAACCCTACCACTAACCTAGCCCTAACCCAACCCTACCACTAACCTAGCCCTAACCCAACTCTACCACTAACCTAGCCCTAACCCAACTCTACCACTAACCTAGCCCTAACCCAACCCTACCACTAACCTAGCCCTAACCTGACCCAACCCTACCACTAACCTAGCCCTAACCCAACCCTACCACTAACCTAGCCCTAACCCAACCCTACCACTAACCTAGCCCTAACCCAACCCTACCACTAACCTAGCCCTAACCCAACCCTACCACTAACCTAGCCCTAACCCAACCCTACCACTAACCTAGCCCTAACCCAACCCTACCACTAACCTAGCCCTAACCCAACCCTACCACTAACCTAGCCCTAACCCAACCCTACCACTAACCTAGCCCCAACCTGACCCAACCCTACCACTAACCTAGCCCTAACCCAACCCTACCACTAACCTAGCCCTAGCCCAGCCAGACCCAACCCTACCACTAACCTAGCCCTAACCTGACCCAACCCTACCACTAACCTAGCCCTAACCCAACCCTACCACTAACCTAGCCCTAACCTGACCCAACCCTACCACTAACCTAGCCCTAACCCAACCCTACCACTAACCTAGCCCTAACCCAACCCTAACCCTAACCTAGCCCTAACCCAACCCTAACCCTAACCCTAACCCTAACCCTAACCCTAACCTAGCCCTAACCCAACCCTACCACTAACCTAGCCCTAACCCAACCCTACCACTAACCTAGCCCTAACCCAACCCTACCACTAACCTAGCCCTAACCCAACCCTACCACTAACCTAGCCCTAACCTGACCCTACCACTAACCTAGCCCTAACCCAACCCTACCACTAACCTAGCCCTAACCCAACCCTACCACTAACCTAGCCCTAACCCAACCCTACCACTAACCTAGCCCTAACCCAACCAGACCCAACCCTAACCTAGCCCTAACCCAGCCAGACCCAACCCTACCACTAACCTAGCCCTAACCCAACCCTACCACTAACCTAGCCCTAACCCAACCAGACCCAACCCTTCCACTAACCTAGCCCTAACCCAACCCTACCACTAACCTAGCCCTAACCCAACCCTACCACTAACCTAGCCCTAACCCAACCCTACCACTAACCTAGCCCTAACCCAACCCTACCACTAACCTAGCCCTAACCCAACCAGACCCAACCCTACCACTAACCTAGCCCTAACCTGACCCAACCCTACCACTAACCTAGCCCTAACCCAACCCTACCACTAACCTAGCCCTAACCCAACCCTACCACTAACCTAGCCCTAACCTGACCCTACCACTAACCTAGCCCTAACCCAACCCTACCTTACCACTAACCTAGCCCTAACCCAACCCTACCACTAACCTAGCCCTAACCCAACCCTACCACTAACCTAGCCCTAACCCAACCCTACCACTAACCTAGCCCCAACCTGACCCAACCCTACCACTAACCTAGCCCTAACCCAACCCTACCACTAACCTAGCCCTAGCCCAGCCAGACCCAACCCTACCACTAACCTAGCCCTAACCTGACCCAACCCTACCACTAACCTAGCCCTAACCCAACCCTACCACTAACCTAGCCCTAACCTGACCCAACCCTACCACTAACCTAGCCCTAACCCAACCCTACCACTAACCTAGCCCTAACCCAACCCTAACCCTAACCTAGCCCTAACCCAACCCTAACCCTAACCCTAACCCTAACCCTAACCCTAACCTAGCCCTAACCCAACCCTACCACTAACCTAGCCCTAACCCAACCCTACCACTAACCTAGCCCTAACCCAACCCTACCACTAACCTAGCCCTAACCCAACCCTACCACTAACCTAGCCCTAACCTGACCCTACCACTAACCTAGCCCTAACCCAACCCTACCACTAACCTAGCCCTAACCCAACCCTACCACTAACCTAGCCCTAACCCAACCCTACCACTAACCTAGCCCTAACCCAACCAGACCCAACCCTAACCTAGCCCTAACCCAGCCAGACCCAACCCTACCACTAACCTAGCCCTAACCCAACCCTACCACTAACCTAGCCCTAACCCAACCAGACCCAACCCTTCCACTAACCTAGCCCTAACCCAACCCTACCACTAACCTAGCCCTAACCCAACCCTACCACTAACCTAGCCCTAACCCAACCCTACCACTAACCTAGCCCTAACCCAACCCTACCACTAACCTAGCCCTAACCCAACCAGACCCAACCCTACCACTAACCTAGCCCTAACCTGACCCAACCCTACCACTAACCTAGCCCTAACCCAACCCTACCACTAACCTAGCCCTAACCCAACCCTACCACTAACCTAGCCCTAACCTGACCCTACCACTAACCTAGCCCTAACCCAACCCTACCTTACCACTAACCTAGCCCTAACCCAACCCTACCACTAACCTAGCCCTAACCCAACCCTACCACTAACCTAGCCCTAACCCAACCCTACCACTAACCTAGCCCTAACCCAACCCTACCACTAACCTAGCCCTAACCCAACCCTACCACTAACCTAGCCCTAACCCAACCCAACCACTAACCTAGCCCTAACCCAGCCCAACCACTAACCTAGCCCTAACCCAGCCCTACCACTAACCTAGCCCTAACCCAACCCTACCACTAACCTAGCCCTAACCCAACCCTACCACTAACCTAGCCCTAACCTGACCCTACCACTAACCTAGCCCTAACCCAACCCTACCACTAACCTAGCCCTAACCCAACCCTACCACTAACCTAGCCCTAACCCAACCCTACCCTACCACTAACCTAGCCCTAACCCAACCCTACCACTAACCTAGCCCTAACCCAACCCTACCACTAACCTAGCCCTAACCCAACCAGACCCAACCCTACCACTAACCTAGCCCTAACCCAACCCTACCACTAACCTAGCCCTAACCTGACCCAACCCTACCACTAACCTAGCCCTAACCCAACCCTACCACTAACCTAGCCCTAACCTGACCCTACCACTAACCTAGCCCTAACCCAACCCTACCACTAACCTAGCCCTAACCCAACCCTACCACTAACCTAGCCCTAACCTGACCCTACCACTAACCTAGCCCTAACCTGACCCTACCACTAACCTAGCCCTAACCCAACCCTACCACTAACCTAGCCCTAACCCAACCCTACCACTAACCTAGCCCTAACCCAACCCTACCACTAACCTAGCCCTAACCCAACCCTACCACTAACCTAGCCCTAACCCAACCCTACCACTAACCTAGCCCTAACCCAGCCCTACCACTAACCTAGCCCTAACCCAACCCTACCACTAACCTAGCCCTAACCCAACCCTACCACTAACCTAGCCCTAACCCAACCCTACCACTAACCTAGCCCTAACCCAACCCTACCACTAACCTAGCCCTAACCCAACCCTACCACTAACCTAGCCCTAACCTGACCCTACCACTAACCTAGCCCTAACCCAACCCTACCACTAACCTAGCCCTAACCCAACCCTACCACTAACCTAGCCCTAACCCAACCAGACCCAACCCTTCCACTAACCTAGCCCTAACCCAACCCTACCACTAACCTAGCCCTAACCCAACCCTACCACTAACCTAGCCCTAACCCAACCCTACCACTAACCTAGCCCTAACCCAACCCTACCACTAACCTAGCCCTAACCCAACCAGACCCAACCCTACCACTAACCTAGCCCTAACCTGACCCAACCCTACCACTAACCTAGCCCTAACCCAACCCTACCACTAACCTAGCCCTAACCCAACCCTACCACTAACCTAGCCCTAACCTGACCCTACCACTAACCTAGCCCTAACCCAACCCTACCTTACCACTAACCTAGCCCTAACCCAACCCTACCACTAACCTAGCCCTAACCCAACCCTACCACTAACCTAGCCCTAACCCAACCCTACCACTAACCTAGCCCCAACCTGACCCAACCCTACCACTAACCTAGCCCTAACCCAACCCTACCACTAACCTAGCCCTAGCCCAGCCAGACCCAACCCTACCACTAACCTAGCCCTAACCTGACCCAACCCTACCACTAACCTAGCCCTAACCCAACCCTACCACTAACCTAGCCCTAACCTGACCCAACCCTACCACTAACCTAGCCCTAACCCAACCCTACCACTAACCTAGCCCTAACCCAACCCTAACCCTAACCTAGCCCTAACCCAACCCTAACCCTAACCCTAACCCTAACCCTAACCCTAACCTAGCCCTAACCCAACCCTACCACTAACCTAGCCCTAACCCAACCCTACCACTAACCTAGCCCTAACCCAACCCTACCACTAACCTAGCCCTAACCCAACCCTACCACTAACCTAGCCCTAACCTGACCCTACCACTAACCTAGCCCTAACCCAACCCTACCACTAACCTAGCCCTAACCCAACCCTACCACTAACCTAGCCCTAACCCAACCCTACCACTAACCTAGCCCTAACCCAACCAGACCCAACCCTAACCTAGCCCTAACCCAGCCAGACCCAACCCTACCACTAACCTAGCCCTAACCCAACCCTACCACTAACCTAGCCCTAACCCAACCAGACCCAACCCTTCCACTAACCTAGCCCTAACCCAACCCTACCACTAACCTAGCCCTAACCCAACCCTACCACTAACCTAGCCCTAACCCAACCCTACCACTAACCTAGCCCTAACCCAACCCTACCACTAACCTAGCCCTAACCCAACCAGACCCAACCCTACCACTAACCTAGCCCTAACCTGACCCAACCCTACCACTAACCTAGCCCTAACCCAACCCTACCACTAACCTAGCCCTAACCCAACCCTACCACTAACCTAGCCCTAACCTGACCCTACCACTAACCTAGCCCTAACCCAACCCTACCTTACCACTAACCTAGCCCTAACCCAACCCTACCACTAACCTAGCCCTAACCCAACCCTACCACTAACCTAGCCCTAACCCAACCCTACCACTAACCTAGCCCTAACCCAACCCTACCACTAACCTAGCCCTAACCCAACCCTACCACTAACCTAGCCCTAACCCAACCCAACCACTAACCTAGCCCTAACCCAGCCCAACCACTAACCTAGCCCTAACCCAGCCCTACCACTAACCTAGCCCTAACCCAACCCTACCACTAACCTAGCCCTAACCCAACCCTACCACTAACCTAGCCCTAACCTGACCCTACCACTAACCTAGCCCTAACCCAACCCTACCACTAACCTAGCCCTAACCCAACCCTACCACTAACCTAGCCCTAACCCAACCCTACCCTACCACTAACCTAGCCCTAACCCAACCCTACCACTAACCTAGCCCTAACCCAACCCTACCACTAACCTAGCCCTAACCCAACCAGACCCAACCCTACCACTAACCTAGCCCTAACCCAACCCTACCACTAACCTAGCCCTAACCTGACCCAACCCTACCACTAACCTAGCCCTAACCCAACCCTACCACTAACCTAGCCCTAACCTGACCCTACCACTAACCTAGCCCTAACCCAACCCTACCACTAACCTAGCCCTAACCCAACCCTACCACTAACCTAGCCCTAACCTGACCCTACCACTAACCTAGCCCTAACCTGACCCTACCACTAACCTAGCCCTAACCCAACCCTACCACTAACCTAGCCCTAACCCAACCCTACCACTAACCTAGCCCTAACCCAACCCTACCACTAACCTAGCCCTAACCCAACCCTACCACTAACCTAGCCCTAACCCAACCCTACCACTAACCTAGCCCTAACCCAGCCCTACCACTAACCTAGCCCTAACCCAACCCTACCACTAACCTAGCCCTAACCCAACCCTACCACTAACCTAGCCCTAACCCAACCCTACCACTAACCTAGCCCTAACCCAACCCTACCACTAACCTAGCCCTAACCCAACCCTACCACTAACCTAGCCCTAACCCAACCCTACCACTAACCTAGCCCTAACCCAACCCTACCACTAACCTAGCCCTAACCCAACCCTACCACTAACCTAGCCCTAACCCAACCCTACCACTAACCTAGCCCTAACCCAACCCTACCACTAACCTAGCCCTAACCCAGCCCTACCACTAACCTAGCCCTAACCTGACCCAACCCTACCACTAACCTAGCCCTAACCCAACCCTACCACTAACCTAGCCCTAACCCAACCCTACCACTAACCTAGCCCTAACCCAACCCTACCACTAACCTAGCCCTAACCCAGCCAGACCCAACCCTACCACTAACCTAGCCCTAACCCAACCCTACCACTAACCTAGCCCTAACCCAGCCAGACCCAACCCAATAGTGTTCACCTATTCAACGATGTATGCCCAAAAATTTACTAAATTCTACTTTTGTTCCGGCTTTGATGGAGTTAATCAAAATATATGGTGACGTGTCAGGGTACGCAGTTAATAATACTAAATCTTCTATCTTGATGCTTGATGAGAGGGAAAGGAAAAATCCACTTAGAGAGGCCTCCGAATTTAAGGTGGTAGATCAGTTTACTTACTTGGGAATACAAATTGTGTCCAATTTAGATATGATTGTTGAATCCAACTATGAAACTTTATTGAAAGGAATAACAGAGTCAATTGATAGATGGATGGCATTGCCTATATCCATGATTGGCAGAATTAACATCCTAAAGATGAACACGCTTCCCAAAATATTATATCTATTTCAGAACGTTCCATTGTCCCCGCCTACTGATTTTTTTCAGAAACTCAAAAAGTTATTTACTGTTTTCATATGGCAAAACAATCGTGCTAGAATTCGTTTGTCCCTCCTACATTTACCTTATAGTAAAGGTGGTTTGAAATGTCCAAATATCATGTGGTACTATTGGGCAGTGCAGCTTAGGACTATTAAGTTTTATTTTGCAACAAGAGATGTTCCACAGTGGAAAGAAATGGAATCAGAGGGTTTGGGTCTGCCTTTACCATTGTATTTATACTCAGATACAAGGTCAAATTTGATGAGTCAAACTACTAACCCAATTGTTAGAAATATGATCAAGGTGTGGTTTGATGTGAAAAGGTTTACCAAGGAGACCAATTTATTATCACAGTACAGCCCCATATGGAGAAACCAGTGTTTCAAATCAGGAAGAGCAGATGCCGTGTTTAAAGCATGGGCATCAAAAGGAATGGGAACAATTCTAGATTTGTATACACACGATTCAGCCAACATGATGTCATTTGAAGAAATTGGGCGCAAGTATGATATAGATAAAAAATACTTTTACAAATATCTCCAACTAAGAAACTTCATTAGAACAAGTCAAAACAATGTGTTAACTAAGCCCTCCAAATCTAACTTAGAGGTACTGGTTTCTAAAGATAGTTTGAGTGAAGGTGCTGTATCAGAGCTATATCATTTCTTATTGTCATATTCCGCTGAAAATTCTGATGATAAATGGAAATCATGGAAAGCAGACCTGGAAAGGGATATATCAAGGGAAGACTGGGAATCGGTATGTGGGGAGGTTCACACTCAAACAATTAATACTCGATTAAGACTATTACAATACAAATGGCTGATGAGAACATATATAACTCCAGTTAAATTAAACAAATACAACGATAATATTCCAGATTTATGCACAAAATGTATGGGGGAGAAAGGAACATTATTTCATTGCATGTGGCAATGTAGTAAGGTCAGACTTTTTTGGGAGGGGGTTAGAAAAGCAATGGAAAAGATTATTTCAAAGGGCATCCCACTGGACCCTGGTTTTTTCGTTTTAGGGCTGTATCCAGATGGTCACAAGTACACCAGAAGTGAACAGACAATGATAGATATGTGTCTCCTCCATGCTAAAAGATCCATTGCACTGTATTGGAAGAAGACTAACGCACCAAGTGTTACACATTGGCTCAAACAAATGTTAATAACTCTACCATTAGAAAGTCTAACGTATATAAGGAAAGGGAAATTAAATAAGTTTGAAAATATTTGGGGACAATTTACTGTCTTTGTGAAAAGCGTGGATCTAGCAGATGAAGAAGAAGCTTGAGAACTCTGATGAAACCTCACTGTATGGTTAATCATATATACGTATATATACTGTATATATATATTTTATTCTGGTTTATTTTTTTTGTAAAATAATGGAACACCTTTGATTTTTATTCATACCCTATCTAATGTATGTATTACAGTTGGTCAATTGTCTGAGAAGTTGTTGTTCGTGTTTTTGGTTTGTGTTTGTTTATATTTGATTTGTATGTGTGTTAAATTGTGAGAAAATGTGAATAAATATATTGTTTAAAAAAAAAAAAAAATCTACTTTTGTTGTAATCTTATATCAAAGTATATAATTTCTTACTTCCTGGAAAACGGTAGGTCACGTGCAATGACGACAACAGGTACCTTAGATTTTAGGCCAATAATCTCACGACATCCACCCGTCAATCAACGCTATCCTTCTATCGAATCTGTCTAAAGTTCTTTAAACCCGCCCACTTGTCAATGTTCCAATCAAATTCCTCTAAACATACGTCCCGCCCTCATAGCTTGTTTGCGTCGGAAATACGTCAAACTATGGAAGTTAGATGATCTCAAACGTCCGTTTCAGTGCGACTTTAAAGGGGCCATACCATCAAAAATAGATCGATTTGAGTACTTTGCGCTAGTGTATTCTAGTGAGGTATGCTTTTAATTGCTTGTCTTCTTAGCGGTGGCTTTCCCTGCACACTGGAAAAAGACATCAGCCAGAGACTTCCTTCCTTCTTCTATAGCCATGTTTCCATCCACACATGTTATGCGAATTAGTTATATCGAATTAAAAATGCCTTATGGAAACAGTAAAATTCTATTAAAAATCATGAATATCAACAAAAAGTTTGTACTGTCGATCTCCTCGGATTTTCTCTCGTTCGATAAAAGTCTTTTGTGATAAATGCTTTATCCGATTTAAAGCTCTAGATGGAAACGCACGTTCGCCGGCTTTATTCACATTCATATTTTTAGCGATCCTCACACAATTCGATCGACAAGTGGATGGAAACATGGCTAATGACCGTTTCCCTACTCACATCCAACAGGAACTCCACCAGGGTGTCCGCCGAGAGCTCCCCGTCAAACTCGATGACACGGTCGTCCTTAAAGACGTACAGGCTGCCCTCCTCCACCAAACCTGAGTTCCCGGGGACAGAAGCACACAAGAGACACTGCTTACTTACTTCAAAAAATATGGACAATGCAAAACTAGCCTTAACAAAGAATATTTGTGAGATTCTGCTATGATTCTGACATTTTGGTGTTTTATGACCAGGGGTAGGTGTTTTTCCTACACTTAAAGTCGCACTGAAACGGACGTTTGAGATCATCTAACTTCCGTAGTTTGACGTGTTTCCGATGCAAACAAGCTATGAGGGTGGGACATGTGTTTAGAGGAATTTGATTGGAACATTGACAAGTGGGCGGGTTTTAAGAACTTTAGACAGATTCGATAGAAGGAGAGCGTTGATTGACGGGTGGATGTCGTGAGATTATTGGCCTAAAATCGAAGGTACCTGTTGTCGTCATTGCACGTGACCTACCGTTTTCCAGGAAGTAAGAAATTATATACTTTGATATAAGATTACAACAAAAGTAGAATTTTGTAATTCTTTTGGCATACTTCGTTGAATAGGTGAACACTATGACCAATTATGTGAACCAAAATGGGACAGAATGCTTTTTTCATTTCAGTGCGACTTTAAGATCCCTTGAGGAAAAGCAGGAGGTATTCATGACGATGAGGACATACCTAGTTTCTTGGCCACTTTGGCGTCCTTCTGGGAGTCCACCATGCCAAACCCAATATCTTTGTCCTCCAAGACTTGGGCTGTCAGCTGAGCATCCGAGAAGACAAAACATTATCAATATACTGTGTGCAAAAGTGGTAAAATGATTCCTCTAGCTTTTCAAAACTGTACGGTCAAGCATTCCATGGTAAATCACAAGCTACATTTGTCCAATTTCAGTTCTCTCTCTGTCGCTCTCTCTGAGAATTTCTATTCGTAGGTTGGCAGCTGTGACCAGTGTTGTCTTTGTCAATAAAGCTTTTCATCACAAGGTGCAAGTGTGACCCCAGTAGACTATTTCTCTCGTTTGTGCGACATCTAGAACCCTGAGGTCCTCCTCCGAGACTCTTTTAACAGTCCCTAGATCGAGACTTAAGACCAAGGGTGACCGAGCTTTTGCGGTGGCTGGCCCGAAGCTCTGGAACAGCCTCCCTCCACACATTAGACACACAGAACCTAGGGCTCTTTAAGTCTCAGCTCAAAACACAAAACTTGTTTTCACTGGCTTTTGAGGCCTGATAGCCTACATCCCCTGTCCTGTTTTGTGTCCTGTCCTTTTATTATTCTGTGATTATGTGCACTTTATTCTGTTTTTTGTTTTAGTTTATTTTATATATTGTACAGCACTTTGGTGCAACTTCGGTTGATTTTAAACGTGCTTTATAAATAAAGTTGACCTTGACCTTGACCTCGGAGGGAAGGGCTGTTTGACTAAAGGCACTGTTGTGTTTGGAGTGGGTACTTTACAGGAGGGAAAAAACATAAAACATAATATTGTAGAGGAGTTTTGAGATAATAACCTTACAAGAGTACAGTTCACTTGGGAAATGCGAGCTAATGCAGCCTCTTTTATTAATTTAAGGTTTGAGAGGAAAAGTGAGGATTATTAATGGACTGCCCTAGAAACGTGGAGTGTTAAGAAACCACTTGGGAAATATACAGTAGCTATATGGCACAAGCGTGAAGTGATTATTAATTATAATAAAGAGAAAAAGCTGGTAGACCTACAGTCATGTGTCACCTGAAAGTGTCCATAAAAAACAATGACTTAATAAGTCAGACAAACAGAAAACCCTCTTTGTGTGAAGAGATTGATTGATTGATTGATTGATTGATTGATTTTATTTATTTTTAAGACAGGGACAAGGTACAGTAGACATTTACCCTATAGAATAGGGAGAGATGCACTGTACAAGGTTATAGCTACACAGCTAATTTCCACCCGCAGTCCCTGGGCAAATAAATATACAGTCTTAAAATAGTGGGGCAAATAGTACACAGTAGCAGAGTTAAATACATAGAAGGAGTACAAAAAAGTTGTAGTTGTCTTTGTGTGAAGAGATCAGGCAAAATGGGAAGCTAATAGCCTGGTTTCCCAACCAGCATTGGTGAAACCAAAAAAACAGCTATGGAGGGCAGTAACGGGTTAATAGCAGCCATTTCCTATATCTGAGAAATTAAGTCATAACAGACCGACATGCTCAACCCTTTTTCCTTCATCAGATTGACTATGATCATCATTTGGAAGAGCACAGGTGCTTCTCTACCCAGCAAACACGCAATGTCAGGGAGATTTTCAGATCATGTCTAAATAACGTCCGTCGGTCCAGAACCCCATTTGTACGTGTGCTGGACCCCTCAATATTCACACGTCTGGCTTGGACCCCTCTAAGACGTCTGTGGACGTGCAAAACGGGTTCAATATCTGAACGTAAAAAATCATTCTGGCTCCTAATTGGATGTCTTTGGACGTCTGAAAAAGACACAAAAAGACATCTAAAAGACGTCTTTTAGATGTGTCTTTGCTCAGTGGGTAATGGTCCAAACTATCACCACACTGATGACTGCCCTCTCTGCCTACCCAACCTAACCCTCCCCTCACCCCCTCTCCTCCACGGCACCCCCCTCCCTCGGCACCTACCTCCAGCACCAGCTGGGTCATCTGGAACTGCTTCTGCATGCCCTTGTCGGTGGGCAGGGGCTCGTGATAGAGGAGGCACAGCATGTCAAACCTCTTCAGAGCTTTCTTGTAGTTGCGTTCGTTGATGTCCAGAACACGGTCCTTCCCATCGAAGCTGGGGAACTCCAGGCCCTGCTCGGCAGAGGACAGTGACGCCAGGGACAGACAAAGACAGGACAGCAGGGACAGCCGGAGAGGCTGCATGGTTATCCACGCGAAGTGTCTAGTGAGGAGAATATTTTGGAAGGGGCTTTCAAAGACCCCCGAAGCTGTAGATGGGCAATGCTGACAGCTATGGTAATCTGTGATGTAAGAAGAAGAAAAAAGAAGAAAAAAAGAATCTCCTTCCAAACCGTACACTTTCACTTCCTCTCCTTTCTCTATTCGTTGCTCTTTCTTCTCCCCTCTCTCTCTTTCTTTCTCCCTGCCTGTCTTTCTCCTCTCTCTCTCTCTCTCTCTCTCTCTCTCTCTCCCTGCCAGTCTTTCTCCTCTCTCTCTCTCTCTCTCTCCCTGCCAGTCTTTCTCTCCTCTCTCTCTTTCTCTCTCTCTGCCTGTCTTTCTCCTCTCTCTCTCTCTCTCTCTGCCAGTCTTTCTCCTCTCTCTCTCTCCCTGCCAGTCTTTCTCCTCTCTCTCTCTCTCTCTCTCTCTCTCCCTGCCAGTCTTTCTCCTCTCTCTCTCTCTCTCTCTCTCTCTCCCCCCCCCCCTGCCTGTGTGCCTCACTGTTCCCTTTTTTCCCTTTCAGTTTTTCAGTCCTTTCAGTCCAAATTACACTAAACTCTAAAAAATAAAAGGGATCTTTATCCAGGGGAAAAAACATACAAATAATAAACAAATACATACAGCGTATTACTACCTCACCATTACATTGGCAAGATCAAGGACCACTTTTGATTCCTGGTTTAAAGTAGGCGAACTAGAGTGCATCAGAGAAGAGAACAGATATGGAAGATCCCTAGAGAGTTTGCTTTCCTGCTTTGCCATTGTTAATGTCATTTCAAGTCATCACCCATGTGTTCACTCCAAAAATAGTTTTTATGTTCTCCTACTTGACTGTTGTTCTAACTTTGTAGTTCGTTCTCATAGATCAGTCTGTTAAAACTACAAATTCTTCCTGTGTGACATCACTTCCCTGTCCTCTTCATCCTAAAACTATGTCACTTCCTTTTTCACGTTATAACCTGTCTACCTCGTCCTCAAGTGAACCACTCAGCCCGGATTCACTTCCTGCGGTCGAGTCCGAATTGCAAATCGTAACATAGAATAAACTATTGTCTTTGTTTGAAACCAGCTTAACCGACCACTCAGCGTGTTCTTTGAAATCTAAACTAAACCAAGTAAGATTTTTCCTTTACACCATTCGACTACAGAGGTGGGGCAGAGTGATGTTGATTTTAATATTATACAGCCGGAATGATTGTTTGTAGATAACAGCCCATTGCTATTACTCAGATAAACCTAGTGCCCAGACAGTGTATTGGTACAACTTACAGAATTTCAAATGAATCTCACCCATGAGGCATGTTGGACCGTTTTCACATCCGCCACTTTTGGCAAAACTGTAAGAAACTGGTAAGTGCTGGAAACCTCGTTTTGATGTCCTTTTGTAGCCAACAGATATAGGTATACATGTATAGCAAAATTCATAATAAAACCGAAATTTTTAAATAAATAAGCTTAAGGCAAAAAAATGCTCCAACGCGCCCCGCTCTCCCCTACCCGATCCACTACACCACCAAGGATCTAGAATATGTGTGGTGTCATAGTGCTTTTGTTTTGATGTTCTGGGACCACTGCCTCTTGTGGTGGCAACATAGAACTGCAGGTCAACAACACGACGGAGGAAGGGAGGGGATGAAGGAAGGGAGGGAGTGACAACCGTACATTTGCTATCTGTGGTGCGCTGGCTTACAGCCACGCACAAAAACAGTAGCAGGTCCTGGCTCCCTGCCTATAAATGTCCGATGCGCACATCCTTGAACCATTACGGTAAAGTAGCTGGAGTAGGCAGATAAAGTAACTAAATGTCCGATGCGCAAATCCTTGAACCATTACGGTAAAGTAGCTGGAGTAGGCAGATAAAGTAACTAAATGTCCGATGCGCAAATCCTCGAACCATTACGGTAAAGTAGCTGAGTAGGCAGATAAAGTAACTAAATGTCCGATGCGCAAACACTTGAACCATTACGGTAAAGTAGCAGGAGTAGGCAGATAAAGTAACTAAATGTCCGATGCGCACATCCTTGAACCATTACGGTAAAGTAGCTGGAGTAGGCAGATAAAGTAACTAAATGTCCGATGCGCAAATCCTCGAACCATTACGGTAAAGTAACTAGTAACGGCAGATAAAGTAACTAAATGTCCGATGCGCACATCTTCGAACCATTACGGTAAACTAGCTCAGGTAGTCGGAACACAAAAGATGGAGAAATCATCATGGCGTTGGGTGTCTTTTCTAATTCTGATATGTGGAATTGATCTCAGCGTGACAGAATCAGGTAGTGTAACTCTAACTAACCCCACTCCTCTAACCCAGAGAGCAACGTTTTAACGATGCTGGCTACCCATCACCAGCTAGCCTAGCTAGCCCAGCTAGCCCTACCCATCACCAGCTAGCCTAGCTAGCCCAGCTAGCCCTACCCATCACCAGCTAGCCTAGCTAGCCCTACCCATCACCAGCTAGCCTAGCTAGCCCAGCTAGCCCTACCCATCACCAGCTAGCCTAGCTAGCCCTACCCATCACCAGCTAGCCTAGCTAGCCCAGCTAGCCCTACCCATCACCAGCTAGCCTAGCTAGCCCAGCTAGCCCTACCCATCACCAGCTAGCCTAGCTAGCCCTACCCATCACCAGCTAGCCTAGCTAGCCCAGCTAGCCCTACCCATCACCAGCTAGCCTAGCTAGCCCAGCTAGCCCTACCCATCACCAGCTAGCCTAGCTAGCCCAGCTAGCCCTACCCATCACCAGCTAGCCTAGCTAGCCCAGCTAGCCCTACCCATCACCAGCTAGCCTAGCTAGCCCAGCTAGCCCTACCCATCACCAGCTAGCCTAGCTAGCCCTACCCATCACCAGCTAGCCTAGCTAGCCCAGCTAGCCCTACCCATCACCAGCTAGCCTAGCTAGCCCTACCCATCACCAGCTAGCCTAGCTAGCCTAGCTAGCCCTACCCATCACCAGCTAGCCTAGCTAGCCCTACCCATCACCAGCTAGCCTAGCTAGCCTAGCTAGCCCTACCTCTCACCAGCTAGCCTAGCTAGCCTAGCTGCTAAAGTTAGCCTCAAGTTGGTTCCTGTCCTGGATGACAAGACGAGCTCAATGCGAAGTTGCAAGTGTAAAAATATCTATCTTCCAAGCCTGTGACCAAGTGGCTCCTTTATTCAAATGAACAGAGTTCAAAAGCTTTCGTCCAAACTGCTCGGAAGCATAGCTAATAGTGATTAGCTTAGCTTGTGCTAGCTAACATTAGTTGGGATAGCTTCAGCTTGCTAGCTAGTTAGCTTACCAACTACAGAGAGCTGATGGTTTACTATTTACTAACTTTACTATCAGCATGCAGCAGGTGTGATGATATATAGTTGACAATGAATGAGTTATGATCACTAACGTCACTTGATTTGCTCTCACATTCAATTCAATTAACTTATTTAGCTGAAGACGAAGCTAACATTAGCTTGTTATTGCTAAAGGAGGCTTGTTTTGACTCACATTAACGTTACTTGCTCGTTTTGACTAGCCAGTCTAGGTGGGGAGTGTAAATTTAGATAACCTCAATATCTTAACCACACTCCCATTTCTACGGAAGAGCATTAGGGCCAACAACTGAGTTTATTATTTTTTTAAGCTTCTGAGTTTAAAGTCAGAATTTCTGAGAAAAAAAGTCAGAAATAACTTCTGAGATGAAAGTCAGAATTTCTGAGAAAAAAAGTCAGAAATAACTTCTGAGATGAAAGTCAGAATTTCAGAGATTAAAGTCAGAATTTCTGGGATTAAAGTCAGAATTTCTGAGAAAAAAAGTCAGAAATAACTTCTGAGAAAAAAGTCAGAATTTCTGACTAAACTCAAGCTTAATCTTAAAAAAAAACAACCCTCTGCTGTTGGCCCTAATGCTCTTCCGTACATTTCTCACTATTGTTATTATTTAATTAACTGTCATTCAGTTTGAATTAATCACTGGTTTCCCTCTTCCCTGACAGGCCAAACCTGGCAGAGATACCTAGATAAAGTCACGAGAGCTATTCAAGAATACGAGCCTTGCAACACACACAACTGCAGTTGTCATCTGAGGTCAGACCCTTCACGCTCGGTTTGGGCAAAACCACTTTCAACCCGCCACTGTCTATTCAAGCTGCTTTAAATCTTCAGCGGTCGTATTGAGAGCCGATCCCTGTCTTTTTTTTTTTTAATATAGCGTCTTGAAGAATGACCTTGAGCCTTTCCGCGATGGATTGTCTGAGGATCTAATGGCGGCTACAATTCGACGTGGCGTGGGCACCCATTATCAAATTGTTGATCACAAACTCTTTCGGGAACAAAACTGTATGTTCCCAGCCAGGTGAGAAAACTAAATCGATATATTCCCCTCGCCAAAGCTAGGCTATAGCTTGTATATGTTGATTTCTGGTTCTTTTTTTATTCAGGTGCAGTGGGGTGGAGCACTTTATCCTGCAGGTGATTGACAGGTTGCCAGATCTGGAGATGGTGGTGAACGTTCGGGATTATCCTCAAGTGCCTGGATGGGTTCAGCCAGTCTTCCCCGTCCTCTCTTTCAGTAAGGTCAGATCCTGAATGATATACGCAACACACACACACACACACACACATACACACACACACATACACACTCATTAAGTATTTTCTCATTTCTGTATGCGTGTGTGTGGGGGGGGGGGGTTGAAAAGTTTACTGTAACCTTTAAAATCGCACTGAAATGAAAAAAGCATTCTGTCCCATTTTGGTTCACATAATTGGTCATAGTGTTCACCTATTCAACGATGTATGCCAAAAGAATTACAAAATTCTACTTTTGTTGTAATCTTATATCAAAGTATATCATTTCTTACCTCCTGGAAAACGGTAGGTCACGTGCAATTACGACAACAGGTACCTTAGATTTTAGGCCAATAATCTCACGACATCCACCCGTCAATCAACGCTATCCTTCTATCGAATCTGTCTAAAGTTCTTAAAACCCGCCCACTTGTCAATGTTCCAATCAAATTCCTCTAAACATTATGTCCCGCCCTCATAGCTTGTTTGCGTCGGAAATACGTCAAACTACGGAAGTTAGATGATCTCAAATGTCTGTTTCAGTACGACTTTTGTGTGTGTGTGTGTGTGTGTGTGTGTGTGTGTGTGTGTGTGTGTGTGTGTGTGTGTGTGTGTGTGTGTGTGTGTGTGTGTGTGTGTGTTAGACTGCAGACTACGAGGACATCATGTACCCGGCCTGGACGTTCTGGGAGGGGGGACCAGCTGTGTGGCCCATCTACCCTACAGGACTGGGACGATGGGACCTCATGAGGGACGACCTTCACAAGTAGGCGTGACTAGTTCATAGTGCAGGGAGGAAATGCAAACACTTATATACATTTATTTATTTATATTTATTTATTTATATATATTTATGTTTATTTATTTATTTATTTATTTATTTATTTATATATATACATATATATATATACATATATATATATATATATATATATATATATATATATATATATATATATATATATATAAACAAACAGATGCAGACACATTGATATATTAAGGCCCTGTCCACACCAAGACGTTTATTTTATAAATGTTTTTCGTATATAAAAATATTCCCGTCCACACAACATTTTTATTAAAAAAAATCAGTATCCACATGCATACGCATAAACCTTTCATTCATTCATTCATTCATTCATTCATTCATTCATTCATTCATTCATTCATTCATTCATTCATTCATTCCCTTGTCTCTGTAAGGTCAGCAGCACGGTGGCCCTGGGAGCAGAAAGAGCCCAGAGGATTCTTCCGAGGCTCCAGGTTCGCTGTTTACATAGATATATGGATGAATAGAGAGTACACTTTACTGATTGTACACTTTACATGTAATAAATATAGATCTGAATCTGATTTAAAAAAAATCCAAATTTACATTGATGAATGGCATTTTAGCGCTTTCCCCACTCAATTGCCAGTTGCATAAATCTTTGTCCCCAATTGCTGGTGCTGTTACGAGTGTGAATCATGCATAAACTCTGCCCCGCCTCTCTCTCTCTCTCACACACACACACACACACACACACACACACACACACACACACACACACACACACACACACACACAGGACCAGTCCTGAGCGGGACCCCCTGGTTCTGCTCTCCAGAGCGACACCTGACCTAGTGGACGCTGAGTACACCAAGAACCAGGCCTGGAAGTCTGAGAAGGTCAGTCGCCCGACCTTCGCCGACCTCCGCCAGGGCGTCTTTATGGAGTCCCCTTGTCACCGCTGACACAATGGCGTCTTCCACTGTGCTGTGTATCGTCTCTCTTCAATTCAATGAATGCAAGATTTCATTTTTTATGCCTGTGAACTTTGAACTGTGACCTTTATTTCCTCCTCCCTCAGGACACGCTGGGGAGACCCCCGGCGAAGGAGGTTCCTCTGGTGGAACACTGTCAATACAAGTAAGAACATTGCTCCTCATTCCTTTTAAAGATATTTTTAGGGCTTTTCAGCTTTATTGTTATAGGACAGTGTAGAGAGACAGGAAATGTGGGAGAGAGAGAGAGGGGAGGACATGCGGCACAGGACCCGAGCCGGGAATCGAACCCGGGTCCGCCGCGCGAAGGACTAGCCTTCATATGGTGCGCGCCTTACCCGGGGCGCCCCCACATTGGTCCTCATTCCTGAACATTTTCTTGTCTGGTTTCTTCTTTTCTTGTTTCTCGTTCTTATGAAGTTCCCATGGCATGTTTCTGGGTCAGGGATACAATTAAACTGGACTAATTGAAAACACTTTTAGCTCCTGCAGGTTTTTCAGACTAACAGTCCTAGTTCTCACAGTTTTAGTCTAAAACCTGCCTTGGTTATTAAATGCACAGTACATTGTCTACTGTATACATTGGTTGATCTTGCTGCGTGTGAACAAAACTCCTTTGTTTTCTATTCAACCTACAGTAATGGTAAATGGACTGCACTTATATAGCGCTTTTCCACCTTAGCAGCGCACAAAGCGCTTTACAATGGCCTCTCATTCACCCATTCACACACATTCACACATCAATGGCGGCAGCTGCCATGCAAGGTGCTAACCTGCTCATTGGGAGCGATTTGGGGTTAGGTGTCTTGCTCAAGGACACTTCGACATGTGGACAGTCGGAGCTGGGATTCGAACCGCTGACCCTTCGATCACTGAACGACCCGTTCAGTATTCCTGCTATGTGTTTATCTGAAGTCATTAATACTATACAGTCCACTGGTGTTTACTAGACCATTCTACAGACTTCTAGTTGAACCCTTAGCTCACATTCTCAACTCAATCATTCTATCATGTACAATCGCCAATGTGTCAAAGGCAGCAAATGTGTGCCCCCTCATCCACAAGGGCAACTCCAGTGACTCAAATACATACCGCCCTATTTCTAAGCTTTCCTGTCTAGCAAAAGCTCTAGTCTCTGATCAATGCTCGGCTGCATGATTTCTTATATATTCTTATATGTATTTTTAATGCGCGTCAGTCTGGCTTCGGAACTGGTCAGCACCATTTCGGCAGCCTCTCTCGTAGCTAACGCTTAATGGAAAAGCTTATTTTTACAGTTAAGTGTGACAAACCGTATGGGCTTGGTAATCTAGATGGTAGACTTCTTTAGCTCTCTGCTAAGGCAGTGGTGAAGCCTTTATGCCATATTTTCAATTTATGTTCGAGTGAGTGTGTCTATCCCAAATTGTGTTAGATTGCAAAGGTTACTCCTCTGTCGAAGAATTGTCGAGTCTTTTACAGGACAAAATAGTAGGCCAATAAGAAATATTCTGGATATACACACTCAATACCATGACACCAAATGTACTGAATGAGGACTACAGTTTGAAATGCTTCTTGAACTGACTTTTCCACTCGCCATTCTGACCTGTTATACTAGTTTTGTTAATCTAAGATGATCAACACCTAGTGTGCATTGTTGAAATTGCACCATTTTACCTTGAACCAAAAAAGTGATTGGTTCCCAAATAATTGGCCCAGCTGTGAACTCTGTATTTAAATGGTCACTGAACTTGTAACTTTCATACGTTCTGACAAAGGCTGATTGCCGAAATGCGTTAGCATATTTTGTATGATGTGAGCCAAATATAAACGTGAAAAGTGAGTATTTTGTCCTCCTTGAATTGAACAACTGAGATGTGCTACCATTGCAAGCTTTTTCAATCATATAACGAATTTGGTTTTAGCACTCTAACTCGAAGAGCTATTTTTTTGAAGCACAACCTCTTTTTGTAATTAGGCCTATAAGTATTTTTCCTGTCCTAAGTAAACTGCTTTAGGGATTTAAGAGCACTTTTTGCACTTAAATAGCGCATGTCCACCAATAACTACTAGCCTAGCTTCGCGACCCTAATCACGTGATCTCTCTCCATGACAGAGAAACGGCGTGTGAGATCACGTGATTAGGGTCATGAAGCAAGCCTAGTGCATACCATAATAGCTCCGCTACCCCTGTTTCCATAGATACCTGTTTAACTTCCGGGGTGTGGCGGCCAGTTTCCGGCTCAAACACCTGTTCTTGTGCGGATCGCTGGTCTTCCACGTTGGAGACGAGTGGCTGGAGTTCTTCTACCCACAGCTGCTGCCCTGGGTCCACTACATACCGGTCAAACAGGACCTCTCGGACCTCAGGTGAAATATACCTCAACGGTTTACGTTCAAATGTGTGCCCTTACATGAATGTTGTTGTGTGATCACTTTGGTGCAACTTCGGTTGATTTTAAACGTGCTTTATAAATAAAGTTGACCTTGAGTTGACCTTGTGATGTCATTTCCTGTGTGTCCAGGGAACTGCTCGAGTTTGTGAAAGAAAATGATGGAGTCGCCCGAGAGATTGCCACCAGGTAACAAGTGTTTGAGATTATGATTTAGATGTAACATCTTACATATAGTTTATCCCTATGTGATGTTGGTGCTTGAAATCGCTATAGCTTACTTATGGTAAATGGACTGCACTTATATAGCGCTTTTCCACCTTAGCGGCACTCAAAGCGCTTTACAATGGCCTCTCATTCACCCATTCACACACACATTCACACACCAATGGCGGTAGCTGCCATGCAAGGTGCTAACCTGCTCATTGGGAGCAATTTGGGGTTAGGTGTCTTGCTCAAGGACACTGTGACAGTCGGAGTCAATCATGTGGACAGTCGGAGCTGGGATTCGAACCACTGACCCTTCGATCACTGAACGACCCGCTCTACCAACTGAGCTACAGCCGCCCCACTTATGCGACTTTGTCAATGTTTTTTTCACTGTTAAAACATATCACACAAGTACAGTGGTAGAATTCAAGTCTACACGCAGTCTTCCATTAACTGACGCTGTCTCTTACCACACAGAGGTCAGAGGTTCATCTGGGATCACCTTCGAATGGACGACGTATCGTGTTACTGGGAGACGCTTCTCACCCAGTTTGGTGGGCTGCTGAAGTACAAACCCAAGAAGAAGACGAGCTACAGTCAGATCACCCACACGCTCGGGCGAACCGAACTTTGACCCCGGGATGCTGATTGTACCCCGAGGCAGCTCTGCTCCAGAGATGTCCGTCTAGAGTAAATAGCTACGCTGTGTACTCTTGGAACCTGTCTTTACGTTTGGGCTCTGGTCTCTATGTAGCTCCCCCATAGGGTTAGATGTAGTAGGGTATGAAACACATTGTGTCAAAGTAGTTTTATTCGAATACCTCATAAAATCAATCAATCAAAGGTTTAAACAAATAAAGCTTTGATTGATTGATTGATTTTATGAGGTATTCGAATAACTTAACATGTACATAGTATTCGGAATTAGGATATTCCTGAGGATTGGCGAATAGATGGAACAAGTAGCATATCTGTATATTGGTTCTATTGTACAACCTGGTACTCAAAATATCTACAGCAACATTTTCCAGAAGTACTTGAATTAACGTCAGGGTATTCAAAAAGAAAAGGTAGGTATTCAGATAGAATAATGGTGTTTGAATGAACGTCAGGGTATTCAGAAAGAAAGGGTAGGTATTCAGATGGAATAATGTTTGCTCTGTTCATTTCTGTTGCTGATGCTGCAGTGTTTGAGGATACTGATGGATTATCTAGATGCAATTCATCAGCGTTCCCTTAGCCAACAAACTCAGTTGCCAATCAATTGACCATTGTATTACTTAAGAACGCAACTCTTTCAGATTCACTGTTTCAACTCCGTGCAACTTTATCAGTCTGGATTAGAGTCTGTTCAACTGCCATACACTGAACTTTGAAACACTCCAGCAATTTGTACATTCAGTATTGAGTGCCAACAGAAAAAAGCATTCACAAATGTGGCGTTACTTTAGCTTTTGTACATCTGTTTCAATGTATAGGCCGATAATGCCCCTGCATTTAAGACGAGAAACAAGCCACAGTGGTACTGATGTGTTGAATATGTTTTAGTATTCTCTCTGCATGTCATTTTGATGAAAAATGTTTTTTGTACAATAGTGAATTTTGTCTTGACCAAAGCAGCATTCATGAGATTTACCAGCTACACTCGTGATTAGAATAATAAACAAGAGAAAAAGAGACCGACTTTTATTCATTCAGAGGAGATGATCAGGGCAGCTGCTGTAACCCTATAGTTGGGTGAATAATACACATATTAATTTGTAATCACAACTTTGAATTGTCAATATAGCACTACCTGCTCCATTTCATACAGAAATCTAACCCGTACCTACTTGTGTCTCATCCTTTGAGTTGCAAATAATAACCTAGTTTAACCTTTCTTTTACAGGAAAACTGGATTTAGAAAAGGAAAAACAGTAGCCATATGACAACAAACTGTTACTATAAATTAAATGTAGGCAAATGGTGTTGCCCGGTTAATATTTGCTGCCCATCCGGTCAGTGCGGTCTAGAACTGGTGTTCTGTCGATATGTGCTACCTATCGAGATGTGCTACCTAACGGCTCTGCGCATGCGTGTATTATGACTTGACAATACATTACAAACGGGTAGCACTGTAAAAAAAAATAATATAGGGAGCATATTTTGAGAACATATTTTCTTTATGTGAGATTTCAGCGGTAAATATTTTGATAGATTATATTGGTCTATCAAATAATGCTCCCATATATAAATAATTGTATTAGGCTTCACCACCAAGTACCAGACAACAAAAATCAAGACAACTATAATAAAATGAGAGACATCTAACTTCGCCTCAATCACATAGTCAAGCACATCCTTAATACATTATTATTTCATTTTTACTGATATGCAAGTAAGTTCTATACAAGTCAAATTACAGTTGTCTGGTCCTCATGGATGTATTGTGGTCCTCCAAGCACATCCTTAATACATTATTATTTCATTTTTACTGATATGCAAGTCAAATTACAGTTGACTGGTCCTCATGGATGTATTGTGGTCCTCCAAGCACATCCTTAATACATTATTATTTCATTTTTAATGATTATGCAAGTAAGTTCTAGTCTAATTACAGTTGTCTGGTCCTCATGGATGTAATGTGGTCCTCCACCCTCAGGGTGGCGCTGTTGTAACATGGCGGCTCGTTCCGTGCTCTCGCTGCTTTAGGAGGATACTCACACCGCAAGGACGTTTCTCTCAAGGTAAAACATGACCAAACCGTTATGCAATACTTTATTAACACCCCCGTGTCGTCATTAACTAACCCTAACTTTGAAGTTAGAACTGAGTTAGTCCTACTAATACTGCTAGCTAGCTAGCTGATGGCCAAGGTCCCACCGTTAGCCGAATGCTAGCTAGTACTGTATCCGGTACCACCGAGATATTCTGGATGAACGGTTGAAGGTGAACCCTAGTTAACGGGGCTGTGTTTTAGTCTAGCTAACAGTTAGCTATCAAGCTTCATTAAAAGTCCGTATCTTTTACCACAATAACGACATTTTGTGACTTGTTACTAGCGAGCTAGTGCTAGGTAGGCTAATGGTGTTATGCCGAGTTTTGCACCCCTGCCGGTGTTGTACCGGAAAAGGACTGCACCGTTTTTTGGAACACCGAGGAGATTCACTTACTTTTCTGTTGCAGTTTACAATTAAACATTGTAATTAAACATTAACATACAATTAACGGAAGACAGAACTTAAAAATAGATGGATAAAGCTCTAAGACAGACTCAACATTGTGTCTAACTATTTGTCCATTTTGTGCTAGCCCTGTGCATTGTGGGTAATGTATTTTGAAGGAAGATCAGGCTAAACATCCTAGTTAACTCTGTCAATGTGTTGCCAGCTCCAGCCTGGTGAAGCGTGATGCATCCGGAGTGGCTGACTGCAGGCCGTTTGTCTGCCTGGGAGGAGAAGGCACATTCGGCCCCCCAGGGCGGACTTTGCACCAGACTACTGCAGGGCCTCCAGCCCCTCGGCCTCCCTAGAGTCCATGCAGCTGACGGGGCCTCTGCGTCGGCCCCGGCCCCCACGCAGACCCCCTCCCCCAGTCTGCTGCCCAGGGGCGCGGGCCAACCGGAGTTCCCAGATACGGGCTGGGACCGCATTAAAGATCTCTTCAACAGGGGGTCGGTGTGAGACAAAGACTTTTTCATTGTCTGTATAGAGTTTCATTGCAAAACTAGATATATCCATTTTGAGAAATGTTACAAAACAAAAATGTACACGATATTAAAATCTGATGACAAATAGTTCATACATAAATGTAGCCTAGCTATTAGCAATCATTTCTGATGATGAAATGCAAAAGCAAACAATTGGTGTTCATCTCATTTTGCAACAAAACTCTTTATATTGTTTTTCACATGGTACATATTGCCTTTTACACACACACACACACACACACACACACACACTCTCTCCTCCACTACACTCATTTTTTGTGTTCAACTGCAGCTCTTCGATATGTTGTGCGTTAACAGGCATTGGTCAAGTCCAAGCCTGTCTTTTTAAAGTCACCTCTGGTTCTGCTTGAGACATCTTGCAGTGCATCTTCAAATCGAACTAGCTTGTTTACACTAGCCTCATTTGCTATGTGTGTGAAATGTCTGCTTGGTTTTCATCGCGTCTGACCACCAGACACTCTCTCCCCTGTTGGTCAGTGAGATGCAGGCGCCCCCCGAGGAGCTGACCGGCGTGGTGAAGAGTGGCTTCGCCGCGGCTCTGGTGGGGCTGTTCTACGGCGGTCTCCCGGGGGCCAGGCATGCCAGGGAACGGTTCATCCAGCTAGACCAGGCCCAGATCTACCACAGCCGCGTGGAAGCTGTGGTCAGTGACATCCAAGTGCATTGTGGGTGTGTGCTGGGTGTTGATGCGTCTTGTGTTCATGGAGGTTTTTGTTTTCTCGTTCTCCCCAAGCGCTCTGCCCATAGTGCTGCCATTCGGGGCTTCGTGAGGTACGGCTGGAGGTGGAGCTGGAGGGTAGCCGCCTTCGTCACCTTATTCAAGTGAGCAGAACACTCTTAGTATTGGGGAATGAATGGTCTTAGTATCGGGGAATGACTGTTCTTAGTATTGGAGAATGAATGGTCTTAGTATTGGGGCATGAATGGTCTTAGTATTGGAGAATGAATGGTCTTAGTATTGGAGAATGAATGGTCTTAGTATTGGGGAGTGAATGGTGTTAGTATTGGGGAGTGAATGGTCTTAGTATTGGGGAATGAATGGTCTTAGTATTGGGGAATGAATGGTCTTAGTATTGGAGAATGAATGGTCTTAGTATTGGAGAATGAATGGTCTTAGTATTGGGGAGTGAATGGTGTTAGTATTGGGGAGTGAATGGTCTTAGTATTGGGGAGTGAATGGTGTTAGTATTGGGGAGTGAATGGTCTTAGTATCGGGGAATGAATGGTCTTAGTATCGGGAATGAATGGTCTTAGTATCGGGGAATGAATGGTCTTAGTATTGGGGAGTGAATGGTCTTAGTATTGGGGAGTGAATGGTCTTAGTATTGGGGAATGAATGGTCTTAGTATTGGGGAATGGATGGTCTTAGTATTGGGGAATGAATGGTCTTAGTATTGGGGAGTGAATGGTCTTAGTATCGGGGAATGAATGGTTTTAGTATCGGGGAATGAATGGTCTTAGTATCGGGGAATGAATGGTCTTAGTATTGGGGAATGAATGGTCTTAGTATCGGGGAGTGAATGGTCTTAGTATCGGGGAATGAATGGTCTTAGTATTGGGGAATGAATGGTCTTAGTATTGGAGGATGAATGGTCTTAGTATTGGAGGATGAATGGTCTTAGTATCGGGGAATGAATGGTCTTAGTATTGGGGAATGAATGGTCTTGGTATCGGGGAATGAATGGTCTTAGTATTGGAGAATGAATGGTCTTAGTATCGGGGAATGAATGGTCTTAGTATTGGGGAATGACTGTTCTTAGTATTGGAGAATGAATGGTCTTAGTATTGGGGAATGAATGGTCTTAGTATCGGGGAATGAATGGTCTTAGTATCGGGGAATGAATGGTCTTAGTATTGGGGAATGACTGTTCTTAGTATTGGAGAATGAATGGTCTTAGTATCGGGGAATGAATGGTCTTAGTATCGGGGAATGAATGGTCTTGGTATCGGGGAATGAATGGTCTTAGTATCGGGGAATGAATGGTCTTAGTATCGGGGAATGAATGGTCTTAGTATTGGAGAATGAATGGTCTTAGTACCGGGGAATGAATGGTCTTAGTATTGGAGAATGAATGGTCTTAGTATTGGAGAATGAATGGTTTTAGTATTGGGGCATGAATGGTCTTAGTAGAGTTAGATAATTGATTCTGTTTCTCTACCCCTTCTAACTATGCGCTCTCTCTCTCTCTCTCTCTCTCTCTCTCTCTCTCTCTGTCTCTCTCTCTCTCTCTCTCTCTCTCTCTCTCTCTCTCTCTCTCTATCTCTGTTCTCTCAGCACTGCGAGTACAAGCCTGTCTGTGTACAGGGACAAATATACCCTCACCCATTATGCTGCTGCAGGCGGTGAGACACACACACACACACACACACACACACACACACACACACATACACCCACCACACACACATACATGCATACACACACACACATACATACATACAGCCAGGTCCATAAATATTTGGACATTGACACCGTTTTCAGGATGTAAACATTGGTGAGCCTCAAAAGCAGGAAGACCAGATTAAAGTTTGCCAAAACACATCTAAAAAATGTGAATTCGGAAGTGTTTGGGGCGATATTATCTGCTCATATTCAGCCAAATGTCTCAGAACTCATTGCATGGTGCTTAAGTTCACAGTGCAGATGGACAGTGACCCGAAGCATACTGTGAAAGTAACCTAAGAGCTTTTCAAGGCAAAGAAGTGGAATGATCTAGAATGTTTCATTTAAAATCCATTGTGGTGGTGTAGAGAAAATAATGAAACTTGTCAGTGTCCAAATATTTATGGATCTAACTGTACATATACATACATACATACATACATACATACATACATACATACATGCATACATACATACATACATACATACATACATGCATGCATACATACATACATGCATACATGCATACATGCATACATACATACATACATACATACATACATACATACATACATACATACATGCATTCATGCATACATACATACATACATACATACATACATACATACATACATACATACATACATACATACATACATACATACATACATACATACACACACACATTGAGCTTTGATGTCTATTGTTATGTAACTTTTCATTAATACCAATTTTTTTTCTGAAGCCCATTTCCCCGTCTTTTCCCGTATGTGTGTGTGTGTGTGTGTGTGTGTGTGTGTGTGTGTACTGTAGCGCTGACCGGAGGCCTGTTCAGACTCAACCTGGGCCTGAGGGGTCTGCTGGCGGGCACCGTCATCGGGGCGTCCATGGGGTAAGACCGACTCGCCGCTGGAATAAACACTTATAAACCAATATATTTCTCAAGGGAGGACGAACGCTATTCTTAAAATCATCAATACGATAACTCGATAATTAGCAGGGACAACATGTTGGCAGAGGGGGAATGGTGAGTCTTCTGGCAGCCAGCTGTGTCCCCACACACACACACACACACACACACACACACACACACACACACACACACACACACGACGGTTGCCAGGAGGGACTCATGTGTTGTGTGTAGTGGGAAGTGGAGCAGGGAGGAGCCAAGTCTGCAGCTGCCCCTCTATTTTTATCACCTCGTCCCACGTCTGTGCTCCCTCTCCATCCAACATGGTCTGATCTGTGATCCTCCTCCATCCAACATGGTCTGATCTGTGCTCCCTCTCCATCCAACATGGTCTGATCTGTGCTCCCTCTCCATCCAACATGGTCTGATCTGTGCTCCCCTCTCCATCCAACATGGTCTGATCTGTGCTCCCCTCTCCATCCAACATGGTCTGATCTGGGCTCCCTCTCCATCCAACATGGTCTGATCTGGGCTCCCTCTCCATCCAACATGGTCTGATCTGTGCTCCCCTCTCCATCCAACATGGTCTGATCTGTGCTCCCCTCTCCATCCAACATGGTCTGATCTGTGCTCCCTCTCCATCCAACATGGTCTGATCTGTGCTCCCTCTCCATCCAACATGGTCTGATCTGTGCTCCCTCTCCATCCAACATGGTCTGATCTGTGCTCCCTCTCCATCCAACATGGTCTGATCTGTGCTCCCTCTCTATCCAACATGGTCTGATCTGTGCTCCCTCTCCATCCAACATGGTCTGATCTGTGCTCCCTCTCCATCCAACATGGTCTGATCTGTGCTCCCTCTCCATCCAACATGGTCTGATCTGGGCTCCCTCTCCATCCAACATGGTCTGATCTGTGTTCCCTCTCCATCCAACATGGTCTGATCTGTGCTCCCTCTCCATCCGACATGGTCTGATCTGTGCTCCCTCTCCATCCAACATGGTCTGATCTGTGCTCCCTCTCCATCCAACATGGTCTGATCTGTGCTCCCTCTCCATCCAACATGGTCTGATCTGGGCTCCCCTCTCCATCCAACATGGTCTGATCTGTGCTCCCTCTCCATCCAACATGGTCTGATCTGTGCTCCCCTCTCCATCCAACATGGTCTGATCTGTGCTCCCCTCTCCATCCAACATGGTCTGATCTGTGATCCTCCTCCATCCAACATGGTCTGATCTGTGCTCCCCTCTCCATCCAACATGGTCTGATCTGTGCTCCCCTCTCCATCCAACATGGTCTGATCTGTGCTCCCTCTCCATCCAACATGGTCTGATCTGTGCTCCCTCTCCATCCAACATGGTCTGATCTGTGCTCCCTCTCCATCCAACATGGTCTGATCTGTGCTCCCTCTCCATCCAACATGGTCTGATCTGTGCTCCTCCTGGCCCTACGCACTTTGACCCACATGCGTGTATTTGTTTGTGTGTGTGTGCGCGTGCGTGCATGCGTGTATTTGTTTGTGTGTGTGTGTTTGTGTGTGCGTGTGTTTGTTGGTGTGTGTGTGTGTGTGTGTGTGTGTGTGTGTGTGTGTGTGTGTGTGTGTGGGCGCGCGTACGCCTCGGTGCCCAGCCACCTGGAGCGTTTCATGCGGCCCAGGCACCACAGCCAGGTGCAAAGGGGCGGAGCCAGCGCAATAAAAGCTGCCAGCTAATCGGAGAGCACATCACGCTCCAAATCTCTCCGAACCCTGGCCCAGTCTGACACGTGGCTCTAGTGGTTGAGATGTTGGGGGGGGGGGTGGGGTGTGTAAATGACAGCCTCCTCCCCCCCCCCCATTCAAATGTGGCAAGTTGGACTGAGGTCACTGTGCAGGTTAGGGTTAGGATGGATTCCTACATCTCTTAACCAAACCTCTATTCATGTGGGATTTAATTGAGCCACTCCACTCCAACTGCATCTCTTTCATTATTTAGGCTTCATTTGTCAGGCCTTGCCAGAGGTAAATGGTAAATGGACTGCACTTATATAGCGCTTTTCCACCTTAGCGGCACTCAAAGCGCTTTACAATGGCCTCTCATTCACCCATTCACACACACATTCACACACCGATGGCGGTAGCTGCCATGCAAGGTGCTAACCTGCTCATTGGGAGCAATTTGGGGTTAGGTGTCTTGCTCAAGGACACTTCGACATGTGGACAGTCGGCGCTGGGATTCGAACCGCCGACCCTTCGATTACTGAACGACCCGCTCTACCAACTGAGCTACCCAGGTTTTGAGTGCGAGGCTGAAGAATGAGGTTTAGTCAGCGGATGTCTCCTTCCTTCCCAGGGTTCCTGCCGGGGCGCTCATCATGGCGATGCAGAGATTATCAGGAGAGACGCTACGGGAGAGGAGGAGGAGAGAGCGCAGAGAGCTGTACCAACTCAAGATGGCCGAATGGTACACCCCCCCTGGCCTTTGGTTCTTGTAGTGTGCATGTCGCATCCCAATATTGGGACTGTCATTTTCATTTTGTATTCAAAACAAATGTTGTTTTTTATCATGAATCAACAAACTAATCACACATCTCTCCTCAAATTCTAGGACCGCCCGTTTACAGTTGACGGATGAGCTGATTGGCGACTTGAGGGGCGCGGCACAAGCCCAGGCAGCCAATCAGGACTTGCAGAAGGTCCAGGAACTCCTCAGCCTGCCCCGGAACAAGGGCGTGGCCAAGGACTCTGACAACCAATGACAAGCGACCAAAAACACAGACTGACTTAACCATAATCATACCTGTCCTTATGGATGGGATACGTGGGTGAGACCTGACTCACTTTTTGGACATGCTAGTCTTTCAGGGTTAGGGTGAGGTAGGTCTGGCCGGTGTCCTGATCAATCTGGGTGAACATGCCATATCAGTTGCACCAACAACGTCCGAGTCATTGATGGCGTCTTGTTAGTCTATGATTCATTGATGGTGTCTTTACTAGTCTTGTTATTCCAGTCCTGTAGCTCCCTGTATTTGCTGCTCTTGATGGAAGTCCTGGGTTAGGGTTAGGGTTAAGGTCAAGGTCGAACACGGCCACAGCTGGGGCACTGGGCAGCCCAGAATATAGCCCCTTTCAGGGCTGCGTGACTATCTGGCTGGTTTATGCAGCTCCGTATGCGGCGGCAGCCACGTCGTCAGACTAACGTAAGTCCACCTGGTCGAAAATGCAAAACTCCTTGATTAAGTGTAGCAGAGAAATTACAAAGTTAGAGTTGTGTCTTCCACGCTGCCGTAACCCCGAATGCATTTTTGTTCCCGTCTTCCATGCTGGTGGGTTTTGAAAGCCAGTCGCTGCTAATAAACATGTTTAAGCTAACAAAAAGTCATATTTTTTGAAAATGCATTGACCGAACTGGCTGCTGTTATAAGTTATTGCTGCGCTATGCCGGTGGTCAATAGCAACTAGGTATACCAGCCAGACAGTAACGCAGTCCCCAAAGGGACAGGACAGGATGGCCAGGGGACAGGATGACCAGGGGACAGTCCCTCAGGAGCAGGACAGGATGACCAGGGGACAGGATGACCAGGGGACAGTCCCTCAGGAGCAGGACAGGATGACCAGGAGACAGGATGACCAGGGGACAGTCCCTCAGGAGCAGGACAGGATGACCAGGGGACAGTCCCTCAGGAGCAGGACAGGATGACCAGGAGACAGGATGACCAGGGGACAGTCCCTCAGGAGCAGGACAGGATGACCAGGAGACAGGATGACCAGGAGACAGTCCCTCAGGAGCAGGACAGGATGACCAGGAGACAGGATGACCAGGGGACAGTCCCTCAGGAGCAGGACAGGATGACCAGGGGACAGTCCCTCAGGAGCAGGACAGGACGGCCAGGGGACAGTCCCTCAGGACAGGATGACCAGGGGACAGTCCCTCAGGACAGGATGACCAGGGGACAGTCCCTCAGGACAGGATGACCAGGGGACAGTCCCTCAGGAGCAGGACAGGATGACCAGGGGACAGTCCCTCAGGACAGGATGACCAGGAGACAGTCCCTCAGGAGCAGGACACGATGGCCAGAGGATATATGATTATATAGGATATATGATTTCTGTGCGTGTTGATATGGCTGAAAAATCTATAAAAACGTACGACAGACTCGAGAGGGATAAAGCACAGTTCTTTTTACTCACACCAATGCTCCTATATAATTATAATTATATTATACTCCCAGTTATATTATATATTTGCTTTGTCCAGATTGCCAGTTGAACAAAAACGACCCAAGTGCAACATTGTAACATATTATTCCCTGAACCGATGCAAACGATGTAGAGGGTTGAATAGCCTGCACCCCTAGTAATTTTGCATTCATTCACTAGCCTACATAAGCATTCACATCCATAAACATAAGGCTGTGTTTTCAAGACATTTACAGCATTTCAAAATTCAACATTTGCATCATAGACTATTGAGTGCTATTCGT
>NC_140265.1:5279422-5311922 GCF_949987555.1 Borostomias antarcticus | reverse complement strand
GTACAGCTGGTAAACATGAGTTGAACTTCGACCCCTGACTGTCCACTACATGTATGTACGCTGTAGCTCTATAGGTGAATTTTACATACATGGTAAAGATTTACTATAGGTCATTTATACAGGTATGTCATAGAAGCAAGTATCCATCTTTGGTATCAAAGGTGTATTTGAAGTCACTCAGAAAATGAGCAGGACGACTCTCTTGTGATGATCAATTAATCAATCAATCAATCAAAGCTTTATTTGTATAGCGCATGATCAATTAATGAACTCTCTACTGTAGTTATGCCTACAGGCACTGAAAGAAGGACAATATCCCCCCTTCTACATGTCAGGAGGATGAAAACCTTTTTGATGTCACTTTGATGGGTCAACATAAAAGTTATCCTGTCAGTCCGAGTCCGATCCGAGTCAGTACTTTTTATAGTTCTTAACTGTACAGTTTGTAGGCCAGATAGGAGTCCAGACTGGACTTTTAACTCGGGAAAGTCTAATAAATAATATAATAATAATAATAAAATAATCATCATCATAGACTAAGAGTGGTGTTTGTCTCAGTCAAATTATCACTCATTTCAGTATTCTGGGTTGATATATTCGTACTTTTTAAATATATTTTAGCCGTAACCTATTCAGATCTCATGCACTGAAGACTTTTTCATCCCTTTCAAAAAACGGATGAAAAACAACCCTATTTCTGTCGCTCTTGATTCAATGTTCATTCCAATGAACCGAAATCAAATAAAAACAAACTTTATTTGTATAGCGCACTTCATACACAGAGGCAACGGTTTCTGATCTAATCTGGTCTTACCTGTTTCTCTGCCCTCTCGACTGCGGCTGACACCGTATCGTGGCCTTTATGCGCATCCATGACGCACATCAGGCAGATACACTGCTGGTCTGTCCGACAGAAGACCTCCAGCAGCTTGTCGTGACGCGTGCAGATCCTCTCCTCCAGTCCGCACCTCGTGCTTTTGACCAGCGTGTGCTTCTTCAGCCCAGGAACCCGGCAGTGGGGCCGGAGGTGAGTCTCACAGTAGGACACCTGACACACCAGACAGGACATGACGGCGCTCCGCTTCCTGGTTCCGGTGCAGAGGTCACAGGTCACCGACTCGGACCCGGCTGGGGTCAGCTCAGAGGGGGCGGCCTGGGCTCCTCCTGTCTCCTTCAGCTTCTCCACCACCTCAGCCAGCATGATGTTCCTCATCAGGGCAGGTCTTGGCGTGAAGCTCCGTCTGCACTGGGGGCAGCTGTAGACGCCCTTCTGTTCATCCTGGTCCCAGCAGTCCTCGATACAGCTGCTACAGTAGCTGTGACCACAGGGGAGGGCGACTGGATCCTTTACGAGGTCCAGACAGATAGAACAGTGGAACTGGTCCTCGTCTAACAGAACTCCCTGCTGGGCCATGCTGGTGTTGTCAGGGAGACGGTCACTCACTCACAGACGCAGAGATACGAGTTTGAGAGAGAGAAAAAAAAGAAAGAGCGATTGAGACGGAGAGAACAATTTTGTTTTCTC
Source organism: Borostomias antarcticus (assembly GCF_949987555.1). Classification (NCBI taxonomy): domain Eukaryota; kingdom Metazoa; phylum Chordata; class Actinopteri; order Stomiiformes; family Stomiidae; genus Borostomias; species Borostomias antarcticus. Next base: position 5,310,397 of record NC_140265.1, on the reverse strand, counting down.
GGAATAGAGAGTGAGTACTGGGAGGAGCAGGGGAGTTCCTGGTTCTGCCAGGGGGCGTGGTTCAGAGAGAGAGAGAGAGAGAGAGAGAGAGGGGGGAGGGAGAGAGGGAGGGAGAGAGAGAGAGAGAGAGAGCGAGAGAGAGTAAGTGTGTGTGTGAGAGAGAGAGAGAGAGAGAGAGAGGGGGAGGGAGAAAGAGGGGGAGGGAGAGAGAGGGAGGGAGAGAGAGAGAGGGAGAGAGAGAGAGAGAGGGGGAGGGGAGAGAGAGAGGGAGGGAGAGAGAGAGAGAGAGGGAGAGAGAGTGAGTACTGGGAGGAGCAGGGGAGTTCCTGGTTCTGCCAGGGGGCGTGGTTTAGAGAGAGAGAGGGAGGAGAGAGAGAGGGGGAGGGAGAGAGAGAGAGAGAGGGAGGGAGGGAGAGAGAGAGGGGAGAGAGGGAGAGAGAGGGGAGGGAGAGAGAGAGGGAGAGAGAGCGAGAGAGAGTAAGTGTGTGTGTGTGAGAGAGAGAGAGAGAGAGAGAGAGAGTAAGTGTGTGTGTGTGTGTGAGAGAGTGAGTAAGAGAGAGAGAGAGAGAGAAAGAAGAGAGGACATTTCTAATTGTTTTGTCCTTTGCTGGATATTTCCGACAAAAAATATCTACATAGTGACGATTGGTCACAAGATAGATAAACTTTATTTCGGACACACAGCCCCATCCATATAAAAAAAGAATAAGAATAATAAGAAACAACGACAACACAAAAATATCAATGCAATTTACAGGTGATTAAAACACATACAGTAGACATTTTGTCCAGTGTTTCCAGAAGCAGGAGTTTGGCTCAGTTAGTGCCATGATGACCACACTTTTTGACTCATTTATACAGAAAATTCCTCAACACAGCACGAAAGGTGGGAACATTACTAGACAAATATATGACTTGCACTTTTCCACCTTGGAGCTTGATTCTGAATGCAAATTGTTTCTGCCAATAAACAATTCAAGCAAAACATACAAAATCCTCCAAAGCAGTCAATGAATGATCATCCAATCATCCACAAACTTAAACTACCAACCTTCACCCAAAAAAGTAAAAGAAATGGGGATTTAACCAGGCATTCCACCTCAGATAAATGGTAAATGATAAATGGACTGCATTTATATAGCGCTTTTCCACCTTAGTGGCACTCAAAGCGCTTTACAATGGCCTCTCATTCACCCATTCACACACACATTCACACACCAATGGTGGTAGCTGCCATGCAAGGTGCTAACCTGCTCATTGGGAGCAATTTGGGGTTAGGTGTCTTGCTCAAGGACACTTCGACATGTGGACAGTGGACAGATTTCACTACTACTTCCAGAGACAGGGGTTGGTGTTTTTTTACATTTCTGCTTTCCAATTAGACTTCCTGTTACCATCTGAATCCAGGGCTCCGTTTGTTCGTTCATTCATGATGACACAGTACGTGACTGTCGTAGCTAGGGCTGGGTTTAAAGAATCATCGATTCTGAATCGATTCATGAATCCCAAAATCGATCTTTTATTTAATGAATGAATGAATAAATGAAGGAATGAATAGTTCATTCATTCATTCAATGATTCATTCATTCATTCATTTTTGGAAATCAGTATCGATACCCAGCCCTAGTATTGATGCATAGTGTTGCATAACTTCATGTAATTAAGGTTACAGCTAAAAAAAACAAAACAGGTTTTAGTAACACTAACCGAATCAATATTGAATCGAATCGAATGGAATCGTGATAATCGATTCTGAACTTTGTGAATCGGAATTGAATCGATTCTTGAAATTCAAGTCGATACCCAGCCCTAGTCGTAGCAGCAGTTCACATCATGCTGATTCATGTTTTGGCTCAGTTGCTGGAGAAACTCATCTTCCACACATCGTTGTTCAAAAGGAGTCTGCAGAAGAGAAGAACACATTGATTCATTCATGTTTGGTTACGAGTGACAGAACGTACGGTATTTCTACACCTCAAGCAGCGCATGAACGCTAACGAGCCAAACACACCTATCAGGGTTTTCTTGGCTTTGCACTCTTCTGTTGAGCTGGGTAATTTTGACCTGAAAGCAAAAAAGGCATGTATGAATTATTCATTCTTCATAATGATTATTTGAAATATTTCATCAAAGTTGTGTCATAGCTCAGATATGACTGACTGAATAATACTCATATGCATCCATACATAGTATGTTTTAGTGAATGTGGGTGGAACTGTATTGACTGTTTTGTGTATGTTCTTGTGTATGTTTTTTTTGTTTTGTTATGTCCACCAACGAGGACCATGTTGGAAACAAGTGTCTAAGTGTGCTTTTATCATGCTATCCTCTGGGATGTACTGTTTCTTTGTACTTTTACCCAATAAATCAAATCAATCAATAAATCAATCAATCAAGGGAAGATGAGGTAGCTTACTGGTTGCACTTCCTGCGTTTAACTGTGGAGTCGCTTGTGCTGAAACCCAAAACGGTTACAATTATGAATTTGTTATGATTATTTATCTGGATAATACAGCGTGTAGTAATTGCTACAGTACTCACACTGGGGTAGGCCTCCAAGCAGGAGTGGTTCTGAAAGAAATCTTTCATGTTAACATTGAGGCGTGGTCAACAATAATGTAATTTCACAGTTCATGTTACTGTATTTTCAAAGCACTGATAATTTTCCTTTAATAAATGTATTTTCAAAATTCTAAATACATCCTTAATCTATCGTCCTTGTCATGACCTTTATAGGTCTTTAGTCGGACTTACGGTGTTGTTGACGACAGCTTCTGTTCAAGTTTTCAGAGTCACCAGAGTTGGGGGGTGACGATTGCCTGTATAATAAAGACAAAAGCTAAGTGTCACATCCCATTCATAACCATTCATCAACATTAGTCTTTATGTTTGCAAGTTGTATCGTGTTCCGATCAAATTATATTTAATATTTAAATAACATTTCATTATTTCCTGGAACTGACCTCTATATTTTGCTTTCAGTATAGCTTATCGTGTTATTAAGGACTATTTAAAGAGTGTCTATGTATCCCTGAAACCAAAAAATACAATTATGAATTTATTGGTATTAGGTCTGCGTATGCGGCAGTGGCTAGTTGCAAAACTAGAATGGAGAAGTAAGACGCCTCCTTCCCTCCACTAGTCTGGGGGTCCACCTTGGGCAAGTGGTAGTACCCCCTAGCCCCCCTACCTGGGGTTACAGGTAAAATCCTGATGAAAGAACAACTAAAAGGAAGAGAGACCCGGCCCGGAGGAAGCCCGGGGCCCTCGTCTGGAGCCAGGCCCAGACGGAGGGCCCGCATGCGAGCGCCTGGTGGCCGGGCTTACCACGGAGCTCGGCCGGGCCCAGCCCGAATAAGCAACGTGGAAGCACCATCTCCTCCTCCATCGTCCCGTGGACCCACCACCCACGGGAGGAATTGTCGGGGTCGGGTGCGCTGCCAACTAGGTGGCGGTGAAGGCGGGGGGCACCTACGGACCGGACCCGGGCGGCAAAGGCTGGCTCTGGGGACATGGAACGTGACCTCGCTGGGGGGGAAGGAGCCGGAGCTTGTGAGGGAGGTGGAGCGATACCAATTACACCTGGTGGGGCTAACCTCCACGCACAGCACCGGCGCCGGAACCAAACTCCTGGATAGGGGTTGGACCCTGTTCTTCTCCGGAGTTGCTCACGGTATGAGGCGTAAGGCAGGTGTGGCTTTACTAGCTAGCCCCCAGCTGAGCGCCTCTGTGCTGGAGTTCACCCCAGTGGACGAGAGGGTCGCCTCCCTGCGCCTTAGGACTGTGGGGGGGGGGACTCTGACTGTGGTTTGTGCTTATGCACCGAACAGCAGTTCAGAGTACTCAGCCTTCCTGCAGACCCTGAGTGGAGTCCTTTTGGGGGCTCCTGCAGGGGACTCCAGTGTCCTACTGGGGGACTTCAATGCGCACGTAGGCAATGATGGAGAAACTTGGAGGGGCGTGATTGGGAGGCATGGCCACCACGATCTGAACCCGAGATGTGTTTTGTTGTTGGACTTCTGTGCTAGTCACGGTTTGTCCATAACAAACACCATGTTCGAACACAAGGATGCCCACAAGTACACCTGGCATCAGAACACCTTAGGCCGAAGGTCGATGATCGATTTCGTTATCGTATCATCTGATCTGAGGCCATGCGTTTTGGACACTCGGGTAAAGAGAGGGGCAGAGCTGTCCACTGATCACCATCTGGTGGTGAGCTGGTTTCGATGGCGGGGGAAACTTCTGGACAGACCTGGAAAACCCAAGCGTGTAGTGAGGGTGAACTGGGAACGTCTGGAGGAAGAGCCTGTCCGGAGAGATTTCAATTGCCACCTCCGGCAGAGCTTCTCAGGCATCCCTGTGGAGGTTGGGGACATCGAGCATGAGTGGTCGGTGTTCAAAGCCTCCATTGCTGAAGCTGCGGCTGGGAGCTGTGGCCTGAGGGCCATAGGTACCTCAAGGGGCGGTAACCCTCGGACACCGTGGTGGACAGCGGTGGTGAGGGAAGCCGTCCGACTGAAGAAGGAGGCCTTCCGGGATATGTTAGCCTGGGAGACCCCAGAAACAGTTGCAGGGTATCGACTGGCCCGGAGGGCTGCGGCTTCGGCCGTGACCAAGGCAAAGCAGCGGGTGTGGGAGGAGTTCGGAGAAACCATGGAGAAGGACTTTCGGTCGGCACCAAAGTGTTTCTGGAAGACCATCAGACACCTCAGGAAGGGAAAGCGGGGGACCATCCAAGCTGTATACAGCAAGGAGGGGACACTGCTGACCTCAACTGAGGAGGTTGTTGAGCGTTGGAAGGAGCACTTTTAGGAACTCCTGAACCCGACTAATCCACCCTCTACGAACGAGGCAGAGCCGGAAGATGATGGGGGGTCGTCAATGTCCTTGGAGGAGGTCACTGAGGTAGTCAAACAACTCCACAGTGGCAGAGCCCCAGGGACTGATGAGATCCGTCCAGAAATGCTGAAGGCGCTGGGTGTAGAGGGGCTGTCTTGGTTGACACGCCTCTGTAACATTGCGTGGAAGTCTGGGTCAGTGCCGAAGGAGTGGCAGACTGGGGTGGTGGTCCCCATATTCAAAAAAGGGGACCAGAGGGTGTGTGCGAATTATAGAGGCATCACATTACTCAGCCTCCCAGGGAAAGTTTACTCCAAGGTGCTGGAAAGGAGGGTCCGGCCGATAGTCGAACCTCAGATCGAAGAGGAACAATGCGGATTTCGTCCTGGTCGTGGAACTACCGACCAGCTCTTCACTCTCGCAAGGATCTTGGAGGGGGCTTGGGAGTTTGCCCAACCTGTCTACATGTGTTTTGTGGACTTGGAGAAGGCTTACGACCGGGTCCCTCGAGAGGTCTTGTGGAGGGTTATGCGGGAGTATGGGGTGAGGGGGTCCCTACTTAGGGCCATCCAATCCCTGTACACCCAGAGCGAGAGCTGTGTCCGGGTCCTCGGCAGTAAGTCGTCTTCCTTTCCGGTGGGTGTTGGCCTCCGCCAGGGCTGCGCTTTGTCACCAATCCTGTTTGTGATTTTCATGGACAGGATATCGAGGCGTAGCCGGGGGGAGGAGGGTTTGCAGTTCGGTGAGCTGGGGATCACGTCACTGCTTTTTGCAGATGATGTGGTCCTGATGGCATCAGCTGCCTGCGACCTCCAGCACTCTCTGGATAGGTTCGCAACTGAGTGTGAAGCGGCTGGGATGAGAATAAGCACTTCTAAATCTGAGGCCATGGTTCTCAGCAGGAAACCGGTGGCCTGCCCGCTCCGAGTAGGAAATGAGTCCTTACCCCAAGTGAAGGAGTTCAAGTATCTGGGGGTCTTGTTCACGAGTGAGGGAACCATGGAGAGGGAGTTTGGCCGGAGAATTGGAGCAGCTGGTGCGGTTCTGCAGTCGCTTTACCGCACTGTTGTGACGAAAAGAGAGCTGAGCCAAAAGGCAAAGCTCTCGATCTACCGGTCTATCTTCGTCCCCACCCTCACCTATGGTCATGAAGGATGGGTCATGACCGAAAGAACGAGATCACGGATACAAGCGGCCGAAATGAGTTTTCTCCGGAGGGTGGCTGGGGTCTCCCTGAGAGATCGGGTGAGAAGTTCAGTCATCCGGGAGAGACTCGGAGTAGAGCCGCTGCTCCTTTGCGTCGAAAGGAGCCAGTTGAGGTGGTTCGGGCATCTAGTGAGGATGCCTCCTGGGCGCCTCCCTAGGGAGGTGTTCCAGGCGTGTCCGGCTGGGAGGAGGCCGCGGGGTAGACCCAGGACTAGGTGGCGGGACTACATCTCCGCACTGGCCTGTGAGCGGCTAAAGATTCCCCAGGCAGAGCTGGTTGATGCTGCTAGGGAAAGGGATGTCTGGGGCCCCCTGCTGGAGCTGCTGCCTCCGCGACCCGACCCTGGATAAGCGGATGAAGATGATGATGATGATGATAGGTCTGCGTACAAATTGTATTTGTCATTTCAATTCGTAGTCGCATAAGGAGAATACTCTGCTTTCTCATCGTTTGAGTCAAGGACACTACAAGCAAAATCACTGGCCACGGTTCATTTTTTAAATACTGGACTGAGAAAGTGGATCAAGGCGAAGAAGTTGGTGGGCGTGGTTTAAGCCGAGCTCACGCTACAGGATTTTGGGCCGATTTTGGGCCGATTTATCGCTGATTCATCCCTCCCAACAATCGGAGGAGAAATCTGGTCTGGAACGTTGGTCAGTACCGATGTTCTACCCAGATAATCTTGTAGGCTAATGTGAGGGGTTTACAGATCCAAACTTAAACCTTCCGATCGGCTCGCAGACCCATCGGGGCTGCCCCAAGAATATCAAACATGTTTAATATTTAAGATTATTACATTACTACTTTAGACTCTGATTGTTTTTCACCGGCGTTTTCGCGTTTGGAAATACATGGAGGTGAATGAGCCAGTTGCATTCACCTCCATGTATTTCCAAACGTGAAAACAACGGCAGTGAAAAACAATCAGAGTCTGGTAATGATGAGTTTGTAACCCCGATAGTGTATTGAATTGAAATGACAAATACACTTTGTACATGGATCGTATTATCAGGATAATTCAGCACATTATTAGGCACTGTACTCTATAATATATATATAATACTATATATTAGCAATGGAGAAGAGGCAGGTGTGGTTCTGAGAGAAATCAATAATGTCAATATTCAGACATGTAAACTCATTTCACAGTTCGCCTAATGTTATTTTCAATGCACTATTCTCCGCTATGAATGTAGTTTCAAAATGCTAAATGTTGAATACATCATTGACCGATCTATCATTTCCTCTTCGTGACCTCTATATTTTGTCTTCAGTATGACTTACTGTGTTATTAATGGCTTCTTTGGAGGAGTAGCTATGTTTTCAGAGTCCTGAGAGTTGGAGGGTGAGGGCTTTCTGTATAACAAAGAACATGTAAGGTGAATTCACTCATCTTCCAATCATCAACATTAGTCTTGTTTGTTCTATAGTTTTCTAGTTGATTTGGTTTCAGTTCTTATTCTTATATCATCTGGGTAAGAAGTCATTACCTCATTTTCTTCAAGACACAGAGACACGGAAGACCTATTACCACAAGCAGCACGACAATCACCAGAACTGTGAATGAGAGGGAACAGCTGAATGTAACTGTACAAAAGTAACTGTACAGCCAGTCCATGGATGAACTGAACTGATCTGAGGCCAGTGGAATAGGACAATACTTACTTATCATCTTGACAACTTCAGTGACCTCAGATTCATCTGGTCCACAAAAAAGTACAAAAACATAAAAAGGTCATGCTCATTAACCCTTTTAACCCTGAAAGTACAGTGACAACATTTCAAATATTAATTGGATTTTCCCTATAATACTAGAAAGCGTAGTTTCTCAGCTTTCAGCAAGTGTTGGAGTGAGGAATTTTTTAGATTTGTTAGATATTTTTTAAATATTATTAAATATTTGTTAGATATTTTTAAATGTTGCCGGTGACGTGGTCGTATTAAAATGGTTAACAAAGGTCCACCTATTTCATCCAACCTGTGAAGTGTGACATAAGATTTTCTCACCAGCAAACGTAGCTCGGTTACCGGCTTTGATCTGCTTGACCGCGTCTTTGACGACGCCCCCTGGTGACTGAGACGCCACACACCTGACCCATGTGTCGTTAGGCAGACGAGCTGCTGCCACCAGGGCAGTGACGGTGACGGTGACGGTCCCATTGGGATGAGGAACGTGGGTCGTGCTGGCGTTCAGCAGAGGAAGGTGTGCAGGGACGTCCCATGTCACCGACGGAGCAGGACGTCCGGTGACGGAGCAGGACACAGCAGAGTCGGCTGAATTGCTGTTCGTTTGACTAATAAGGATGATGGGCTCGTACATTTCTACGGAACAATAACAATCATTATAAACGAGCAGCGATGACACAGCTGGTACAAGTCATGTTAGATAGAAGCACAATTCATTAAAGCTGCAATCATGGATGTCATTCACATGGTCAAAACTTATTAAAACCACCTGAAATCTGATTGGTTGATTGTCCTAAACGCATCAGACTTCAATGACCCTATACCGGTCTCATGTCTGTTGTTATTCCAGCATTTCTGCCTTGTTGTCCATAGCCGTCCAGTGCCTTAGCTCCACCCCCTGTACCTTATGGCTCTGTCTATTCGTTTTAGCCATTCATTTGTAAACAAGTCTCTTTCTGCCTTACCTAGCAGAATTTACCGGTAAAATAAAACAGTAGCAGCTTTAATTAATTGTGCTAGTTAAACACACTACATTATGAATGTCCATTTTACCATTGACTTGGAGGCAGGTCTTTCCTGTGATGGAGCCGTCTGGGTAGGTGTTAAACAGACACTTGTAGCAACCTTCGTCCCTCCTCGTCACCCCCCTGATGACAACAGAGCAGCTGTGCAGTCCACGGTTCTCGAACCCCACGTGACCCTGAAAAGGAAAGTTGACGATGCAGCCAAAGAGTTTGGTGTATGTACCCACGTTGTCACTCTTCCCCTCTGTGACTTCCTTCTGCAGGGTGAATTGTAGAACCTCTTTGGTATCCACGACCGTGCAGTTAAACCAAGCGTCCTCTCCCAGAGTTGCAATGACAACCTCCTGCGTTGTCACCAAAGCAGGGTGTCCTGTGTGACAAGAGAGACAGACTTCTCAGTGCATGTAGTGTAGCCTACGTCCAGACCGGGTCAGTTGAGTTGGGGATTGAACTACTGACTTTCCGTAGGGGAATCCAAATATCTAACGGTAGAATAAAGAGGAATGTACTGTATAGATTACTTTGTCTTTTGCATGACATTTTTGCCACATCTATTCGCCTTATTCACCTCAGCTGGCATATAGGCTCTGTGCACCAGCTCCACTACTTCCTGAAAGTCACTTGGCATCTTTATTTCCAGTTCTATATGATTGGATTAAGTGATTAATCAGGTGTGCGGCAGACCCAGCGCACACCTGATTAATCACTTAATCCAATCATATTGGACAGGAAATAAAGATGCCAAGTGACTTTCAGGAAGTAGTGGAGCTGACGCACAGAGCCTATTAGTCAGTCTGACGTAATGAGGGATGCGGATGCGGAAGTGCCCGTTGACTTCAATGTTAAAAGTTCGCTGTAAAAACACCACTTCAAGAACCAAAATAGTCAAAATAACAGGCTGAATACACTATCGGGGTTACAAACTCATCATTTCCAGACTCTGATTGTTTTTCACTGCCGTTGTTTTCGCGTTTGGAAATACATCGGAGTGAATGCAGCTGTATGGCTCATTCACCTGTAAATATTGATCTCATAACGTGTATTTATTAAAAAGTACATTGACAAAACAATACAAACGAAGAGAAAACACATATGGGTATGTTTTAATCTTGAAATATAACAATTATACTGTCATTTATTTGTCATATATTTGCCACAAAGGGACATCTGTTAGTTGTACTTTGTAGCATTCTGCCTAGCGTCCACCTTAAAGGTACCCAATGTAGTTTTTGACCACTAGTATGCGCTCTAGAGCAAATTTGAGAAGGTGGTCCCCGAAAAACGCGTACTACGTCATTGAGTCAATACGCGGTGCACATAATAGTAGCGTTTCACACATCTTTGTTGTATTCAAAACATTAGCTAAATATCATTTTGCGAAGAAATTACAAGGTAGGAAACACATTCAAGTGATTCAACTTGTTTATTAGACTACAAGGAACCATATAATCGAGGAATTTCGAAAATAAACAAAGAACGGATTGTTTTGATTCACGTTTCGTTGGGTACCTTTAAGGCGAGACACCCCAGGTGAATAGGCTAAAAAAATGATTTAATAGGTATCACCATGATAATTACCCAGTTGATTACTTATGATAAGACAATGTTTTTTTGTATTACAAGTTTTATGAAATGTTATGTTTAAATATGCAAATTAGGCATTATCTTATCAAATATGCGCTAATTTGCATAACTTTCCAGAACAGAAATCTGAAGTTTGGATAAAGCCAGATTAAAAATTATTGTTTCATTTTGTTGACATATTAGAGTCAAAGGCTTTTACAGAGGGGATTTTTGATATCTCTTTTTATCACTCCATAAAGCAGAAAATAGTTCAACAGCCATAAAAAAATCTATTTTCGCCATGTTTTTAGGAATAAAATGTTATATAATTCAGGCTTTGAATGACATATGAACAAACCCCTCTGTAAAAGCCTTCAGAACATAGATAGGAGTACAACTGGAAAGTTTGGTGTATGTAAGTGCTACTGAAGTGGAGATTTTGATCTCAGAGTATGAGAAAAAACTCATTTAGAGAAAACAGGCTTTTAAAATATGATTCCATACATTTGGTTGGAAAACACTATTTACAGACACAATATCTAATCAAATCATTAGAAACAACAATATTGAACATCTAAAACATAAAAACTGATGACAATAACACAGCATTTATGAACTGAATAGAACCAGTCTCTCTCTCTCTCTCACACACACACACGCGCACAGACACACACTGCCACCAGCAGAACTGCCAACCTAGTTTGTTGTTTGTCTACCTCTATAACACAGCCTAGTTGACCATGCCTGTCTACAGCCTAGTTTTCCATGCCTGCTCCATATGTAGGCCCCTCATCCATTTCCTGCTGATGCCTTTTCAGTTTCTTAGCTGTGCTCATGCTCTTGCGCCTACGTTTCACACTGACCGTGATGGCCTCAGCTATTGCTGACCTGCTCCCTGGTTCTGTGCAGTGACTCCAGCCCTCTCTCAATTTCTGCCACTGAAATGAAATGTATAGTGATTCTCTTCATCTGACCAAGCCTTATTGATGCAATTCAAAAAAGACAACAATATACTGATATAGGATAAGTATATACAGTACATAGCCTACCCTCTCCCTTCTCTCTCTAAGGTGCATTGTGTTGCCATTATGTACATTATGTATGAAATGTGCTGTATAAATCAAGTTTGATTTGAGAGACACAGAGACAGACAGACAGACAGAGAGAGAGAGAGAGAGAGAGGTCTATCTAACCCTATTTCCATAGACTACCCGTCACTCTCGTCATGTCATATTTGTCTCATACATTTTAAAATGAAGTGTATCACTAACTCTTCATCTGGTTGTGTTTTATTGATATAAAGTAAAACTGACCACAATACACAAAATACTGAATGAAATATTATTCACTATATTATTCTGTGGGTCATTACTTCATCCATATTATAGCCTACAACACGCAACAGTGGAGCCTTGCCATAATATAGACAAATAGCCTACACTGCGGGGAAAGCCAAATGTTACTGCGAGAGAGAGAGAGAGCTAGAAGAGAGAGCTTTTTTTTTACTTTTCCCCTATTAGGGGTATGATTAGTATGCACACACCCCTTCCCTTCTATCTATAAAGTGCATTGTGTTGCCATTACAGTAGGCTATGTATGAAATGTGCTATACAAATCCTTGAGAGAGAGAGAGAAAGTGAGACATCTATCTCAGTCCTGTTTCCATAGCCTACCTGTCACTTTCTTGTCATGCCTCTGGTAGGTTTTAAGATGAAGCCTGGGAATCCCCAACACCTTGCTGATCTTGTTGAGAGCTGCATATCCCAATCCTAACTCGTGTGCTAAGAGCACCATCCGCACATTGACATCAAATGCGACATCGTTCCTGGTTGCGTCTTCAAGGCGCGGAGATGTATACACACTTTTGCGGTAGCAATCTCTTTCACGCAAACTGCATTCTAGAAGCAAACTGCAACAGAACCCACGATTCTGTGGATCAATGTTTATTTTAAGCCCTGTCCCTGCACAATTGGGACAAATCAACCCGGCGATCAGTTCATTCAAACGCGCAACATGAATGAGCCACTGCTGTGTGGCGCGGTGGTCACTCCCGCTATCTCTCTCCTGTTGTCCGGCAAGGACGACAGCTTGTGAGCTTGAGACAGCCCTGAGCCTATATATTCACACACACACACACACACACGCACACACACACAGCAGGTTAAATGTACAGTCCACAGTAGGGCTATCTTACATAAAATAAAACACTGCAGTCCTCCATTTTGTTTCAAAAAGTTGTCACTCACCTCCGGGAAGGATTATCGATAGAATGAATACATTCATCATACAAGCCATGGTGAAGTGTCCTGATACTGGAGAGCCTGGTTGCGTTTCGCTTGTATCGCGGATCCAAACTAGATTCTCGTGACATCTCGCGAGAATTCGTCAGGTACGGTTATTTCTATACGACGAAGAAGAAGGTTATGTAGCTCCTCCTCCAGGGACTGGAGATAAAAATGAAAGTGTGATCTAGTGATCTAGTGCGTTAGGGAATCGTCCATTTGTCCTCTGCCTGTCGAATTTACTACTTTACTACTTGGTCGTCACAGGTCTGATTTTTCGAAATAGGACCCAGGAGTGGAGCTACTCGGATGGTGCTGGGTTTATGGGAAATGTACTGTAAATAAAACAAAAAGAAAGAGCGATTGAGACGGAGAGAACAATTTTGTTTTCTCGGAATAGAGAGTGAGTACTGGGAGGAGCAGGGGAGTTCCTGGTTCGGCCAGGGGGCGTGGTTCAGAGAGAGAGAGAGAGGGAGAGAGAGAGGGGGAGGGAGAGAGGGAGGGAGAGAGGGAGAGAGAGAGAGGGAGGGAGAGAGAGAGGGAGAGAGAGCGAGAGAGAGTAAGTGTGTGTGTGAGAGAGAGAGAGAGTAAGAGAGAGAGAGAGAGAGAAAGAAGAGAGGACATTTCTAATAGTTTTGTCCTTTGCTGGATATTTCCGACAAAAAAGATCTATTGTGATGATTGTTCACAAGATAGATAAACTTTATTTCGGAAACACAGCCCCATCCATATAAAAAAAGAATAAGAATAATAAGAAACAACGACAACACAAAAATATCAATGCAATTTACAGGTGATTAAAACACATACAGTCCAGACATTTTGTCCAGTGTTTCCAGAAGCAGGAGTTTGGCTCAGTTAGTGCCATGATGACCACACTTTTTGACTCATTTATACAGAAAATTCCTCAACACAGCACGAAAGGTGGGAACATTACTAGACAAATATATGACTTCCACCTTGGAGCTTGATTCTGAATGCAAATTGTTTATGCCAATAAACAATTCAAGCAAAACATACAAAATCCTCCAAAGCAGTCAATGAATGATCATCCAATCATCCACAAACTTAAACTACCAACCTTCACCAAAAAAGTAAAAGAAATGGGGATTTAACCAGGCATTCCACCTCAGATAAATGGTAAATGGACTTCATTTATATAGCGCTTTTCCACCTTAGTGGCACTCAAAGCGCTTAACAATGGCCTCTCATTCACCCATTCACACACACATTCACACACCAATGGCGGTAGCTGCCATGCAAGGTGCTAACCTGCTCATTGGGAGCAATTTGGGGTTAGGTGTCTTGCTCAAGGACACTTCGACATGTGGACAGATTTCACTACTACTTCCAGAGACAGGGGTTGGTGTTTTTTTACATTTCTGCTTTCCAATTAGACATCCTGTTACCATCTGAATCCAGGGCTCCGTTTGTTCGTTCAATCATGATGACACAGTACGTGACTGTCGTAGCTAGGGCTGGGTTTAAAAAATCGATTCATCGATTCTGAATCGATTCATGAATCCCAAAATCGATCTTTTATTTAATAATTGAATGAATAAATGAAGGAATGAATAGTTCATTCATTCATTCAATGATTCATTCATTCATTTTTGGAAATCAGTATCGATACCCAGCCCTAGTATTGATGTGTTGCATAACTTCATGTAATTAAGGTTACAGCTAAAAAAAAAAAAACAGGTTTTAGTAACACTAACCGAATCAATATTGAATCGAATCGAATTTAATTGTGATAATCGATTCTGAACTTTGTCAATCGGAATCGAATCGATTCTTGAAATTCAAGTCAATACCCAGCCCTAGTCGTATCATGCTGATTAATGTTTTGGCTCAGTTGCTGGAGAAGCTCATCTTCCACACATCGTTGTTCAAAAGGAGTCTGTAGAAGAGAAGAACACATTGATTCATTCATGTTTGGTTACGAGTGACAGAACGTACGGTATTTCTACACCTCAAGCAGCGCATGAACACTAACGAGCACAACACACCATCAGGTTTTTCTTGGCTTTGCACTTGTCTTCTGTTGAGCTGGGTAATTCTGACCTGAAAGCAAAAAAGGCATGTATGAATTATGCATTCTTCATAATGATTATTTGAAATATTTCATCAAAGTTGTGTCATAGCTCAGATATGACTGACTGAATAATACTCATATGCATCCATACATAGTATGTTTTAGTGAATGTGGGTGGAACTGTATTGACTGTTTTGTGTATGTTCTTGTGTATGTTTTTTTTGTTTTGTTATGTCCACCAACGAGGACCATGTTGGAAACAAGTGTCTAAGTGTGCTTTTATCATGCTTTCCTCTGGGATGTACTGTTTCTTTGTACTTTTACCCGATAAATCAAATCAATCAATCAATCAATCAAGGGAAGATGAGGTAGCTTACTGGTTGCACTTCCTGCGCTTAACTGTGGACTCGCTTGTGCTGAAACCCAAAACGGTTACAATTATGAATTTGTTATGATTATTTATCTGGATAATACAGCGTGTAGTAATTGCTACAGTACTCACACTGGGGTAGGCCTCCAAGCAGGAGTGGTTCTGAAAGAAATCTTTCATGTTAACATTGAGGCGTGGTCAACAATAATGTAATTTCACAGTTCATGTTACTGTATTTTCAAAGCACTGATAATTTTCCTTTAATAAATGTATTTTCAAAATTCTAAATACATCCTTAATCTATCGTCCTTGTCATGACCTTTATAGGTCTTTAGTCTGGCTTACGGTGTTGACGACAGCTTCTGAAGACTAGCTACGTTTTCAGAGTCACCAGAGTTGGGGGGTGACGATTGCCTGTATAATAAAGACGAAGGGTAAGTGTCACATCCCATTCATAACCATTCATCAACATTAGTCTTTATGTTTGCAAGTTGTATCGTGTTCCGATCAAATATTTTATATTTAAATAACATTTCATTATTTCCTGGAACTGACCTCTATATTTTGCTTTCAGTATAGCTTATCGTGTTATTAAGGACTATTTAAAGAGTGTCTATGTATCCCTGAAACCAAAAAATACAATTATGAATTTATTGGTATTAGGTCTGCGTACAAATTGTATTTGTCATTTCAATTCGTAGTCGCATAAGGAGAATACTCTGCTTTCTCATCGTTTGAGTGAAAGACACTAAAAGCAAAATCACTGGCCACGGTTCATTTTTTAAATACTGACCGAGAAAGTGGAACAAGGCGAAGTTGGTGGGCGTGGTTTAAGCCGAGCTCACGCTACAGGATTTTGGGCCGATTTTGGGCCGATTTATCGTCGATTCAGCCCTCCCAACAATCGGAGGAGAAATCTGGTCTGGAACGGTGGTCAGTACCGATGTTCTACCCAGGTAATCTTGTAGGCCAATGTGAGGGGTTTACAGATCCAAACGTAAACCTTCCGAAATATGAGTATTCTCCTTATGCGACTATGAATTGAAATGACAAATAAACTTTGTACATGGATCGTATTATCAGGATAATTCAGCAAATTATTAGGCACTGTACTCTATAATATATCTATAATACTATATATTAGCAATGGAGAAGAGGCAGGTGTGGTTCTGAGAGAAATCAATAATGTCAATATTCAGACATGTAAACTCATTTCACAGTTCGCCTAATGTTATTTTCAATGCACTATTCTCCGCTATGAATGTAGTTTCAAAATGCTAAATGTTAAATACATTGATCGATCGATCATTTCCTCTTCGTGACCTCTATATTTTGTCTTCAGTATGACTTACCGTGTTATTAATGGCTTCTTTGGAGGAGTAGCTATGTTTTCAGAGTCCTGAGAGTTAGTGGATGAGCGCTTTCTGTATAACAAAGAACATGTAAGGTGAATTCCGTCATCTTCCAATCATCAACATTAGTCTTGTTTGTTCTATAGTTTTCCAGTTGATTTGGTTTCAGTTCTTATTCTTATAACATCTGGGTAAGAAATCCTTACCTCATTTTCTTCAAGACACGGAGACACAGAAGAACTATTACCGCAAGCAGCACGACAATCACAGGAACTGTGAAGGAGAGAGAACAGCTGAATGTAACTGTACAAAAAACTCAAAGTAAATTACAGCCAGTCCATGGATGAACTGAACTGATCTGAGGCCAGTGGAATAGGACAATACTTACTTATCATCTTGACAACTTCAGTGACCTCAGATTCATCTGGTCCACAAAAAAGTACAAAAACATAAAAAGGTCATGCTCATTAACCCTTTTAACCCTGAAAGTACAGTGACAACATTTCAAATATTAATTGGATTTTCCCTATAATACTAGAAAGCGCAGTTTCTCAGCTTTCAGCAAGTGTTGCAGTGAGGAATGTTTTAGATTTGTTAGATATTTTTTTTAATATTATAAAATATTTGTTAGATATTTTTAAAATGTTGCCGGTGACGTGGTCGTATTAAAATGGTTAACAAAGGTCCACCTATTTCATCCAACCTGTGAAGTGTGACATAAGATTTTCTCACCGGCGAACGTAGCTCGGTCACCGGCTTTGATCTGCTTGACCGCATCTTTGACGACGCCCCCTGGTGACTGAGACGCCACACACCTGACCCACGTGTCGTTAGGTAGACGGGCTGCTGCCACCAGGGCGGTGACGGTGACCGTGACGGTCCCATTGGGATGAGGAACGTGGGTCGTGCTGGCGTTCAGCAGAGGAAGGTGTTCAGGGACGTCCCATGTCACCGACGGAGCAGGACGTCCGGTGACGGAGCAGGACACGGCAGAGTCGGCTGAATTGCTGTTCGTTTGACTAATAACGATGCTGGGCTCGTACATTTCTACGGAACAATAACAATCATTATAAACGAGCAGCGATGACACAGCTGGTACAAGTCATGTTAGATAGAAGCACAATTCATTAAAGCTGCAATCACGGATGTCATTCACATGGTCAAAACTAATTAAAACCACCTGATATCTGATTGGCTGATTGTCCTAAACGCATCAGACTTCAATGACCCTATACCGGTCTCATGTCTGTTGTTATTCCAGCATTTCTGCCTTGTTGTCCATAGCCGTCCAGTGCCTTAGCTCCACCCCCTGTACCTTATGGCTCTGGCTATTCATTTTAGCCATTCATTTGTAAACAAGTCTCTTTCTGCCTTACCTAGCAGAATTTACCGGTAAATAAAACAGTAGCAGCTTTAATTAATTGTGCTAGTTAAACACACTACATTATGAATGTCCATTTTACCATTGACTTGGAGGCAGGTCTTTCCTGTGATGGAGCCGTCTGGGTAGGTGTTAAACAGACACCTGTAGCAACCTTCGTCCCTCCTCGTCACACCCCTGATGACAACAGAGCAGCTGTGCAGTCCACGGTTCTCAAACTCCACGTGACCCTGGAAAGGAAAGTTGACGATGCTGCCAAAGCGTTTGGTGTATGTACCCACGTTGTCACTCTTCCCCTCCGTGGCTTCCTTCTGCAGGGTGAACTGTAGAACCTCTTTGGTTTCCACGAGCGTACAGTTAAACCAAGCGTCCTCTCCCAGAGTTGCAATGACAACCTCCTGCGTTGTCACCAAAGCAGGGTGTCCTGTGTGACAAGAGAGACAGACTTTTCAGTGTAGTGTAGCCTACGTCCAGTTGAGTTGGGGATTGACCCACTGACTTTCCGTAGGGGAATCCAAATATCTAACGGTTGACCAAAGAGGAATGTACTGTATAGATTACTTTGTCTTTTGCAGGACATTTTTTGCCACATCTATTGCCTCACAATACAATAAATACAATATACACAGATATGCAAATACACTTATCACCTCCATCCTATTTTATGCTAATTTACGCGAGCAGTGTCCAATCAGGAGAGGGTATTACACGTCTGTGTGGATTTTTGCTCTCCCAGCGGTATTGCGTGTCCCTGCATTAGCATTGTGAAGTACCTGCCATCAAATCACGATTCTGTCAAATATATCATTTCGAAAAATCATTTCTTTATCCCGGCATCTTAGTTTTAACAGTTTCATTATAGCGGAGCAGGTTATATTTGCTCGTATGTTGTATTTATTTTGTTATTTATTTAGAAATAAATAAATATAGAAATAAATATAGAAATACATTTTCGAACCGATACATTTGACAGTATTCACACACACACACACACGCACACACACACACACACACACACACACACACACACACACACACACACACACACACACACACAGCAGGTTAAATGTACAGTCCACAGTAGGGCTATCTTACATAACATAAAACATCCTCCATTTTGTTTCAAAACGTTGTCACTCACCTCCGGGAAGGATTATCGATAGAATGAATACATTCATCATCCAAGCCATGGTGAAGTGTCCTGATACTGGGTTTCGTTTCGCTTGTTTCGCGGCTTAAAGATTCAAACTAGATTCTAGCCTCGTGACATCTCGCGAGAATTCGTCAGGTACGGTTATTTCTATACGACGAAGAAGAAGGTTATGTAGCTCCTCCTCCAGTGACTGGAGATAAAAATGAAAGTGTGATCTAGTGATCTAGGAATCGTCCATTTGTCCTCTGCCTGTCGAATTTACTACTTTACTACTTGGTCGTCACAGGTCTGATTTTTTGAAATAGGACCCAGGAGTGGAGCTACTCGGATGGTGCTGGGTTTATGGGAAATGTACTGTAAATAAAACAAGGGGTTTATGGGAAATGTAGTTCACTTCATGACCTGAGGTCCTCTTCCCCCTCCAACAGGGGGAAGCGGAGAGCGACTACATCTTTGTTGGCATGGCTCCAGAGGACCTGGACATGTGAGCTGGGGGACACCGTGGACGTGTGTGAGCTGGGGGACACCGTGGCCTCGCTGGCCAGGGTGCTGGAGGAGAGCAGCAGGGTAACATGGCTGACCAGCCTTTACACCACACCGTGATGGTCTGGAGATACCACACACGAAGCGACACACGGGATACGCACACTCCTGTTTGAAGAGTGCTGAAGTCATCGTCTGTGTTCTCTCACCGTCTGTGTTCTCTGACCATCTGTGTTCTGGGTTCTCTTGTGTCTGTGTTCTCTTGTGTCTGTGTTCTCTTGTGTCTGTGTTCTGTGTTCTCTTGTGTCTGTGTTCTGTGTTCTCTCACCGTCTGGGTTCTCTTGTGTCTGTGTTCTCTTGTGTCTGTGTTCTGTGTTCTCTCACCGTCGGGGTTCTCTTGTGTCTGTGTTCTGTGTTCTCTTTTGTCTGTGTTCTGTTGTGTTCTGTGTTCTCTTGTGTCTGTGTTCTCTTGTGTCTGTGTTCTCTTGTGTCTGTGTTCTGTGTTCTCTTGTGTCTGTGTTCTGTGTTCTCTTGTGTCTGTGTTCTCTTGTGTCTGTGTTCTCTTGTGTCTGTGTTCTCTTATGTCTGTGTTCTGTGTATTGAAAGTAAAAAATAAAAAAAGCCCCTTCCTTTCCAGAAAATTCCTCCGATTGTTACAGGTTCATTGATTCCACCCTACTTGCTCACACTGGGTTCAAACTCAGGTCTCCTGAATGCACACGACCACCTTAAAGTCGCACTGAAACCTAGTTTATGCTGCTAAATTAACATGCATAACAAACAATTTTAATAGAAATTATGTGCTGTATTTGAATGTGATATTTTAACATTATTTCCATAAAAGAGAGGTTTGTGTGTGTGCGTGTGTGTGCGTGCGTGTGTGTTTTGGTCAGGGATTCCGTGCGTGCGTGAGAGCTTGAGTGACCTCTCGCGATGTTACCTTCTGCTTTGACGTTAGAGCGGGATTATGTGAATCGACCAATAGCACTCAACTGCAGAAGCAGGTCAGAGGCTCCCGCGTTCATTGGGCATTTTCCAGCTAGCTGGCAAAGTTCAGAGAAGACAGTTGTCCATCGTTTGAGAAGACAGTTGTCCCTGTGATAGAAACACAACGGGTACAACAAGACAACAAGGTTTTACCTGCTAGAGGAGCGGATTATGACAGGAGGGAGGTGTTGCGACGGAAAGAGAGCCCTATGAAGATTTGAGTCCCACTACTGCCGTGTCAACAGACAGGTATGCAACGTTAGCTAGCTAGTAAGTAGCTAATAAGCAAGGCTGGCTGGCTAGTAAGTAGCTAATAAGCAAGGCTGGCTAGCTAGTAAGTAGCTAATAAGCAAGGCTGGCTAGCTAGTAAGTAGCTAATAAGCAAGGCTGGCTAGCTAGTAAGTAGCTAATAAGCAAGGCTGGCTAGCTAGTGAGTAGCTAATAAGCAAGGTTAGCTAGCTAGTGAGTAGCTAATAAGCAAGGCTGGCTAGCTAGTAAGTAGCTAATAAGCAAGGCTGGCTAGCTAGTAAGTAGCTAATAAGCTAGGTTGGCTAGCTAGTAAGTAGCTAATAAGCAAGGCTGGCTAGCTAGTGAGTAGCTAATAAGCAAGGCTGGCTAGCTAGTGAGTAGCTAATAAGCAAGGCTGGCTAGTGAGTAGCTAATAAGCAAGGTTGGCTAGCTAGTGAGTAGCTAATAAGCAAGGCTGGCTAGCTAGTAAGTAGCTAATAAGCAAGGCTGGCTGGCTAGTGAGTAGCTAATAAGCAAGGCTGGCTAGCTAGTGAGTAGCTAATAAGCAAGGCTGGCTAGTGAGTAGCTAATAAGCAAGGCTAGCTAGCTAGTGGGTAGTTAATAAGCAAGGCTAGCTAGTAAGTAGCTAATAAGCTAGGTTGGTTAGCTAGTGGGTAGTTAATAAGCAAGGCTGGCTAGTGAGTAGCTAATAAGCAAGGCTGGCTAGTGAGTAGCTAATAAGCAAGGCTGGCTAGCTAGTGAGTAGCTAATAAGCAAGGTTAGCTAGCTAGTAAGTAGTGAGTAGCTAATAAGCAAGGCTGGCTAGCTAGTAGCATAGCTAGCACCGGTTGCCAACAGTAGCTGGCTAGCAACACCCTGGCACGAGCCAGTGTAGCTAACGTTAGCTAGCATGCTAACCAGCTATGATACTACGGGAATACGGCAACTTTACCAGGATTTTAAATGATGATAGCGAACATTACGAGTAGCAGTTAGCTCCTGGTACAACATTATGTTGCTGACTGGTAAGTTAGTTGGGAAAAGCAATGTGACAACAGACCGCCATGCTAACATAGTGAGCTAGTACGGCAGCAGCTAAGGTTAAGTAGGCCCACCTAGTATGCTAAAACATAACCGTTAGGTGGTTCACTTGGCTAGCTAGTCTGCTAACTAACCGTTACGTTGTTAACTTAGCTAGCTAGTCAGCCAACTAACCGTTACGTTGTTAACTTAGCTAGCTAGTCAGCTAACTAACCGTTACGTTGTTAACTTAGCTAGCTAGTCAGCTAACTAACCGTTACGTTGTTAACTTAGCTAGCTAGTCAGCCAACAAACCGTTACGTTGTTAACTTAGCTAGCTAGTCAGCCAACTAACCGTTACGTTGTTAACTTAGCTAGCTAGTCAGCCAACTAACCGTTACGTTGTTAACGTAGCTAGCTAGTCAGCCAACTAACCGTTACGTTGTTAACTTAGCTAGCTAGTCAGCCAACTAACCGTTACGTTGTTAACTTAGCTAGCTAGTCAGCCAACTAACCGTTACGTTGTTAACGTAGCTAGCTAGTCAGCCAACTAACCGTTACGTTGTTAACTTAGCTAGCTAGTCAGCCAACTAACCGTTACGTTGTTAACGTAGCTAGCTAGTCAGCCAACTAACCGTTACGTTGTTCACTTAGCTAGCTAGTCAGCCAACTAACCGTTAGCTAGCTAGCTTTGAGTAAAGACAGGTAGCTAGCTAGCTTTGAGTAAAGACAGGTAGCTAGCTAGCTTTGAGTAAAGACAGGTAGCTAGCTAGCTTTGAGTAAAGACAGTCGATAGTACTGCTAGCTAATACAGCCAGAGCTAACGCTAGCTAGCTAGCTTGCCAACGTTGATTGACTTGGCTAGTCGTTAGCTAGCTGCTAATGCTAGCTAAGCCATACATGTGAGTCACAACGTGCTGCCTAGCAGCCAGATTAAGAGCTAACAGTTTTAAAAGTTTCATTTTTGTTCTTTATATGTATAGCTACTACTAATGTAGCCTACATGTGAGTGGTTGTTTAGATCTTCATACTAACGTTAGCCAGTTAGCTTAACTTTAGTCTTGGTTATTCAACTCTCGCGAGACAAATAAGATAAAAAAAATAAAAAATAATATATATATATATTTTTTTTTTAAAAAGCCCAAAACTAGCCTGAAATAAATTTGTCGGCGGTGCAAAGAGTGTTTCTACAATTGTTGTCTATGGAGAAAATGCCCGTATGTGTGTGTGTCAAACAGGGTTGCAAATTGCACTTTCCTGAATCAATCATTACCTCCGCCCCAGCACAGGGCCAGAGGTAACGTTTTCGGTGGCGTGTGTGGGTGTGCGCATTTGTGGGGGCATGTGTTTGTCTGTTAGCAGGATTGCGCAAAAACTACTGCTCCGATTTTCATGAAATTGGACGGAAGGGTGTAGCATGGTTCACCTTCGAACTCATTACATTTTGGAGTAGATTCGAAGCACGGGTCAGGTCCACGAATGAAAACAAAACTTATAACGAAGATAGCTGGGTCTCAACACAAGTTCCATGGCATCTTGTGGTTAAGATTTAAGTCGTTAAAGAACTTATCTATTATCCAGAATGGTTTATTTTGTTAATGCATTGTTTTGAATTCATGCAAACATCAACAACACCTAATATGGACCACCAGTAGTATTGGTAATTGATGATGTCACACACACAGCTGTTATTCTAGCTAACGGAGGCTAGGAGGCTAAATCCAAACTGCTGACAACGTTGGCCTGTAACAAACAGGACCTATTGTGCCCCAGATTGTGCCCAGGGGCAGCAAAGCTGCGCAGATCAGGCCGAGGGATGAGAGAGGGTTCAATGCTTTTGCTAGTTTATTTTTGTGCGTTAGAGCATTATGTTTGTTTGTGTGTGTTTGAGAGAGAGAAGGATGTAATGCAGCACGCACACACAATCTTTGTTGTTCATAATATGATGCTCAGTGTTTCCTGTGGAATTGATCTTTTGGTGTGATGGTGCCAAGCTCAAAATAGGAAGGATTTATACACCAAAGCGTGGGGTCTGAGGGTCCTTCTTCCCCTCAAAAAAAGGTTTAAACTAACTAAAAAGAGTTAGTTTCCTGTGTTCTGGTGACTTTTAAAGAACAAAAATAACAAAATTGTGCAACGCACCGTACCGTGAACACAGAGACAGACATAAAAGTTCCGTTGGTGCTTATTCTTCCCAATAAGTGGCGAGAACCCTCTTGTGGTTAGAACCGGTACTGGCAGTTCCAGATATACGTGTCATATTCTTTGCAAAATGATATAACGCCAATAATCTAATATTTGATTTTCTGAAAATATTTAAGAGAGAAAGTCAAATCATTTCTGAGCCCAATGACAGCCCTAGTGTGTTGAATACGAGCGTGTGTGTGACGCAGCGTTGCGTTGTCTTCCCAGTGACCATGCGTGACCTGGCTGCCCAGGCCACCAGCCCGTTGCAGCCGTTTCCCCGGGTGACGGTGGAGGCTCTGGGAGAAGATGAAATCACGCTGGACTCTGTGCTGCACGGGAAGTTCACTGTGGGTAAGCAAGCAAGCAAACGCACATCTTTTAGTTACTTATCCCTAATCCCAAACCCCCCTATATCCCTAATCCCAAACCCCCCTATATCCCTAATATCTAACCCCACTATATCTCTAATCCCAAACCCCACTATATCCCTTCAAAGGCCCTGCAAGCCTCCATCTTAACCCCACGCTCCCTTCGCACCTCCACCCCCCCCTGACGTCTCTCTCTCCCTCCCCACCCCCCTGACGTCTCTCTCTCCCTGCCCACCCCCCTGACGTCTCTCTCTCCCTGCCCACCCCCCTGACGTCTCTCTCTCCCCTCCCACCCCCCTGACGTCTCTCTCTCCCCTCCCACCCCCCTGACGTCTCTCTCTCCCTGCCCACCCCCCTGACGTCTCTCTCCCTGCCCACCCCCCTGACGTCTCTCTCTCCCTGCCCACCCCCCTGACGTCTCTCTCTCCCCTCCCACCCCCCTGACGTCTCTCTCTCCCTGCCCACCCCCCTGACGTCTCTCTCTCCCTCCACCCCCCTGACGTCTCTCTCTCCCCTCCCACCCCCCTGACGTCTCTCTCTCCCTGCCCACCCCCCTGACGTCTCTCTCTCCCTGCCCACCCCCCTGACGTCTCTCTCTCCCCTCCCACCCCCCTGACGTCTCTCTCTCCCCTCCCACCCCCCTGACGTCTCTCTCTCCCTGCCCACCCCCCTGACGTCTCTCCCTCCCCACCCCCCTGACGTCTCTCCCTCCCCACCCCCCTGACGTCTCTCTCTCCCCCCACCCCCCTGACGTCTCTCTCTCCCTCCCCACCCCCCTGACGTCTCTCTCTCCCTCCCCACCCCCCTGACGTCTCTCTCTCCCTCCCCACCCCCCTGACGTCTCTCTCTCCCTCCCCACCCCCCTGACGTCTCTCTCTCCCTGCCCACCCCCCTGACGTCTCTCTCTCCCCCCACCCCCCTGACGTCTCTCTCTCCCTCCCCACCCCCCTGACGTCTCTCTCTCCCCTCCCACCCCCCTGACGTCTCTCTCTCCCTGCCCACCCCCCTGACGTCTCTCCCTCCCCACCCCCCTGACGTCTCTCCCTCCCCACCCCCCTGACGTCTCTCTCTCCCCCCACCCCCCTGACGTCTCTCTCTCCCTCCCCACCCCCCTGACGTCTCTCTCTCCCTCCCCACCCCCCTGACGTCTCTCTCTCCCTCCCCACCCCCCTGACGTCTCTCTCTCCCTCCGCACCCCCGTGACGTCTCTCTCTCCCTGCCCACCCCCCTGATGTCTCTCTCTCCCTCCCACCCCCCTGACGTCTCTCTCTCCCTCCGCACCCCCGTGACGTCTCTCTCTCCCTGCCCACCCCCCTGACGTCTCTCTCTCCCCGCCCACCCCCCTGACGTCTCTCTCTCCCTGCCCACCCCCCTGACGTCTCTCTCTCCCCTCCCACCCCCCTGACGTCTCTCTCTCCCTCCCCACCCCCCTGACGTCTCTCTCTCCCTCCCCACCCCCCTGACGTCTCTCCCTCCTCACCCCCCTGACGTCTCTCTCTCCCTCCCCACCCCCCTGACGTCTCTCTCTCCCCTCCCACCCCCCTGACGTCTCTCTCTCCCTCCCCACCCCCCTGACGTCTCTCTCTCCCCTCCCACCCCCCTGACGTCTCTCTCTCCCTGCCCGCCCCCCTGACGTCTCTCTCTCCCCCCCCACCCCCCTGACGTCTCTCTCTCCCCTCCCGCCCCCCTGACGTCTCTCTCTCCCCCCCAACCCCCCTGACGTCTCTCTCTCCCCCCCCACCCCCCTGACGTCTCTCTCTCCCCTCCCACCCCCCTGACGTCTCTCTCTCCCTCCACACCCCCCTGACGTCTCTCTCTCCCCGCCCACCCCCCTGACGTCTCTCTCTCCCCGCCCACCCCCCTGACGTCTCTCTCTCCCCCCCCACCCCCCTGACGTCTCTCTCTCCACCCCCCTGACGTCTCTCTCCCTCCCCACCCCCCCTGACGTCTCTCTCTCCCCCGCTGCCCCGTAGGTCGCACCGGGCTGGCCTGGCTGGCCTGCGGCCCTCACCTGGAGGTGGTCCACGCGGCGACCGGCGAG
Organism: Borostomias antarcticus; assembly: GCF_949987555.1. Taxonomy (NCBI): domain Eukaryota; kingdom Metazoa; phylum Chordata; class Actinopteri; order Stomiiformes; family Stomiidae; genus Borostomias; species Borostomias antarcticus. Next base: position 5,284,187 of record NC_140265.1, on the reverse strand, counting down.
CGTCTCTCCGCCTACTGCTTCAGCGGCGGCGGGGAGCACCCGCCCAGCGTGCTGGCCGCCAGGGACTTCAGCTGGCTGAAGAGGTCGGGCCTGCTGGTGGGCCTGGAGGGCTCGGAGGGCAGCCTGCTGTGTCTCTACGACCTGGGCATCGCCCGGGTGGTGAAGGCCGTGGTCATACCGGGCAGGGTGAGTCGGAGTCGGTTTGACGACGCCGTTTCAGGCGTGCGAGGCGTGCACGTGGTTACACGCCGTCGCACATTTAGAAGTGTTAGTTACCTGTGAAGTAGTCGCTCAAACGAGAGCGTACACACTCGCGCATGTTAAAGGACTATGCTCGTTTTTGACAACCTGGACCTTATTTACGACATATTATAAGAAGTTTGACTCACCCAGATCACTTTGGTGTTGTTCGGAGGCAGGTAGAAGAAATTTAAAATCCAGCGCGAGCCAGTATATCCATGTAATGGCGGCGCACGGGGCATAGGGAATGCAGTTTCTCAAAATCCATTTTCGGCCGCTAAACGGTTGTTTTCATCAATCACATTGCATGAATCGACAGTTGATATTCCTCTACGCGAGCCATTCTTTCGGTTGGTTTTCAAATGGTCTGTAGCCACTGTAATATGATCTTTAGAAGCCTCTCCCCCACTTGCTCCAGCACGCATGCGCACAGGCCAGCGCGCAGCCTGCTATTCTCCGGCTCACGTTCTCTGCGCTACGATCGTAGTTGGTGCCGAGAATATTGTCGTCGTCATTCGTCAGCAACAATCCGATCGTAGCGCAGAGAATGTGAGGGAGCATAGCCAGTGTAAAGATCATATTACAGAGGCTACAGACCACGTATTTGAAAACCGAAAGAATGGCTCGCGTAGAGGAATATCAACTGTCGATTCATGCAATGTGATTGATGAAAACAACCGTTTAGCGGCCGAAAATGGATTTTTAGAAGCTGCATTCCCTTTGCCCCGTGCGCCGCCATTACATGGATATACTGGCTCGCGCTGGATTTTAAATTTCTTCTACCTGCCTCCGAACAACACAAAAGTGATCTGGGTGAGTCAAACTTCTTATAATATGTCGTAAATAAGGTCCAGGTTGTCAAAAACGAGCATAGTCCTTTAACAGCGTGTGTTAAAAGTGTAACGTGTGTGTGTGTGTGTTGACCCCCCCCCCCCCCCCCCCAGATCACAGCCATCGAGCCGCTGGTGAGCTACGGGGGCGCCAGTGCCAGCACACAGCACCTGCACCAGAGCCTACGCTGGTTCTTCGGCGTGGCCGCCGTGGTCACAGACCTCGGCCACGTCCTATTGGTCGACCTGTGTCTGGACGACCTGTCCTGCAGTCAGAGCGAGCTGGAGGCCTCAGGTGCGGGCGCCATTTTGTCTTTACTTGTCTCGTCTCTCACGGTCTCATGTATATATGTATCATATATATATATATTTTTTTTTTTATGACACGGTAGGGCTGCACGATTATGACAAAAGATAATTGCGATTATTTGCTTCAAAATGGTAATTGCGATTAATATTTAATATATAAGAAGAAAAAAAAATTAATCACATTAATTGCGGCCTTTTGCGATTAGTTAATTGCGGGAGTCATAATCGCGATTTCGGTAATTCACGATTAATTGTGCAGCCCTATGACGCGGTGTGAGCCGCTAGAAATTTGAGGTGGTACGAGCCGAGCGGCTCACGTTCCAAATGACGTCAATGATCCAGAAATGTGACTCACGGCTCACGAAGTATAAATTAGGCTTTACTCTCCTCATCACTATGAAAGTATTATACTTGGTTTAAAAATAAGCGAGTGGTCGATTCAAGCTGGTTTCAAACAAAAGACAATAGTTTTATTCTGTTACGATTTGCAAATTCGGACTCGAGAACAGGAAGTGTATCCAGGCGGAGTGAGTCACTGGGGGACGAAGGCGATAGTTTATAACGTGAAAAAGGAAGTGACACAGTTTCAGGATGAAGAGGACAGGGAAGTGATGTCACACAGGAAGAATTTGTAGTTTTAACAGACTGATTCTAGAGGAACGAACTACAAAGTTAGAACAACAGTCAAGTAGGAAAACAAAACACAGTGGTGAGACTTGAATTTCCTTCACATCCCCCCGCCCCCAACACAGACCTGGAGGTGGTGGTCACCCGGTCCCCGGCCGAGATCCCCCGGCTTCGGGAGGGGGAGGTGAGGCAGGGGAGGCACCTGTGTCTGCAGCTGAGCGGGCCCTCGGGAACGCCGGCCACCGCCCTGCAGTACGTCCCCCGCACCAACCAGCTGGCTGTGGGCTTCTCCGACGGCTACCTGCAGCTCTGGAACATGAAGAGCCTCAAGAAGGAGTGAGTCTCAGCTCTGGTGTGAGGATGGAGAGGATGGGTGGATGGATGGATGGATGGAGTGATGGATGGATGGATAGAGTGATGGATGGATGGGTGGATGGATGGAGTGATGGAGTGATGGATGGATGGATAGAGTGATGGATGGATGGGTGGATGGATGGAGTGATGGAGTGATGGATGGATGGATGAAGAAGATGGATGGAGAGGATGGGTGGGTGGGTGGATGGATGGAGTGATGGATGGATGGATGGATGGATGGATGGATGGATGTGCTTTTCACGGGGGTGTAGTTGTATAACTGAGTCGTGCCAGGAGATGGGCGGAGGGAGTTTATTCTGTTCTGATATTTCGAATAGGAAAGATTTTGCTGTTATTGTTGATGATATTTGCAGGGAATGATGATCACCTGTTAGAGTCTAGGCCTGGTTGACAGTCTGTGTGTGTGTGTGTGTCTCTATGCTTACATGGTTGACAGTCTGTGTGTGTGTGTCTCTATGCTTACATGGTTGACGGTCTGTGTGTGTGTGTCTCTATGCTTACATGGTTGTTTGTATGTACCTCTAGGTACCACTCCCAGTTGGAGGGGGGCAGGGTGCCTGTGTATGCCTTCACCTTCCAGGAGCCGGAGAACGACCCTCGGAACTGCTGCTACCTCTGGGCCGTCCAGTCAGCTCAGGACCAGTGAGTCATCCTGGGACCGCGCTCGCCCAGGCACACTTTAACACTAGGGCTGGGTTCGAAAAATCCATTCATCGATTCTTTCGCTGCGCTGTGTGCAGGTCTACAAACAAATACGATTTACTCATTTTAAATAGTCAAAAATATAGTGTGAGGTGGGGGAACTCGGATTAGAAGTGTGTTCCGCAAGCAAAACAAGCCTGGTACAAAACAGTCCTGTACCAACACAGCTCCGTACGAATGTGTGTACCGCTACACCCCTACTAATGTTCCCTATGATCTCTCTTTCTTTCTCTCGCTCTCTCGCTCGCTCGCGCTCACTCTCTCTCTCTCTCTCTCTCGCTCTCTCGCTCGCTCGCTCTCTCGCTCGCTCTCTCTCGCTCTCTCTCGCTCTCTCTCGCTCTCTCTCTCTCGCTCGCTCTCTCTCGCTCTCTCTCGCTCTCTCTCGCTCTCTCTCGCTCGCTCGCGCTCTCTCTCTCTCTCTCTCTCTCTGTCTCTCGCTCGCTCTCTCTCGCTCTCTCGCTCTCTCGCTCTCTCTCACTCTCTCTCGCTCTCTCTCGCTCTCTCTCGCTCTCTCTCGCTCTCTCTCTCACTCTCGCTCTCTCCCTCTGCCCCCCTATTCCTCCCCCCCTCATCCCCTCTCTCTCCCTCCTCCACGCCTCTCTTCCTCCCTCCCCCCTCCCCAGTGAAGGGGATGTGGTCAGTCTACACCTGCTCCAGCTGGCCTTCAGCGAGAGGAAGTGTCTGGCCTCGGGAAAGATCCTCTATGAGGTCAGCACCAACTCAATATCCTCCATGTGCTAGAATACAAAAACAATACAACTTTATCGTCCATTTGTTGACCAACAGTGTCTTCGTTTACCTACTCTGTACAGTCTACGTTTTTCCAGGGTGTATTCACATCAAGGTTATAATAGTTTTGCTTTTTTCATAAGTTTTTATTTTTATATCGTTTTCACATTTTGTTTTCAATTTCAGTTTAGTTTTGATTAGTTTTAAAGCAGGTTTGCTAGTTTAGTTTATTTTTTTAAATGCTTAGTTTTAGTTTAGTTTTTATTAGTTTCAGTATTAGTTTTAGTTTGTTTTCTTCTGCGCTAGCCTGGTGAGACCATCCTGATCTCCTGAGCTCACGTTGTTTCACTCTGTGTGAAACAAACCATCTGGCGAACGTCAGGTTACTTCTGCGCAGGAGCACAGCTAAACAACATGGAGGATAGATTTAATATCCACCCAAAATACTAGGCTTATGTATGAAATGAAAAAGACTAAAACTAAGGACATTTTCTCTATAATTTTAGTTTATTTTAGTTAGTTTTGTAAACACACAATACAGTTTTAGTTAGTTACCGTTTTTTTTGTAAAGCCTCGTTTTTGTTTTTATTTCAGTTAACTAAAATGTTTTTTCACGCCTAGTTTTTGTTTTTTAGTTAGTTTTGGTTAACTATAATAACCTTGCCTCTCGCCCAGGGTCTGGAGTACTGTGAGGAGCGCTACAGTCAGGACCTGGACGCGGCGTCGTCACCTCAGAGGGCCAAGGCCACCAACACACGCCTGCTCAGCTGCCAGACCATCGAGAAGTTCCGCCACCACCCCGACCGGGACGACAGCGTCAACGAAGGTGCAGAACTCTGACGCGCACACACACACACACACACACCAAGCGGCGTCTCTAGACACCTGGTTACATAAAGACCAGACAGGAATGTGAATGTAAATGGACTGCACTTATATAGCGCTTTTCCACC
>NC_140265.1:5246922-5274422 GCF_949987555.1 Borostomias antarcticus | reverse complement strand
TCTCTCACATATTCCCCTTTTTTTCTGTCCTTGATCATATTTTACAATTATTCACTCATCCTGCAAGTTTTCTCGACATTTTGAAGTGTTTTCGAGATCGACCTCCGTCTTGTTTTGTTGTTTTCACACAGGCGCCCCCCTGTACGACAGCTCGTCCAACTTCACGGACCCCCAGACCCTGCAGCTGCTCCAGCACAGCCAGAGGCTGCTGGGTAACCTGCGCATCATCTTCCAATGCCTGCTCAGGGAGGCACAGGAGCTCACACAGAGAGGTAGAGCACACACACACACACACACACACACACACACACACACAGAGGTAGAGCACACACACACACACACACACACACACACAGAGCTAACACGCAAACATCCACACAGAGGTAGAGCACACACACACACACCAAGGTTAGAATAGTTTTGCTTTTTTCATTAGTTTTTATTTTTATATCGTTTTAACTTTTTGTTTTCAATTTCAGTTTAGTTTTGATTAGTTTTAAAGCAGGTTTGCTAGTTTAGTATAGTTTTTTTTTTTTTTTTTTAAATGCTTAGTTTTAGTTTAGTTTTTATTAGTTTCAGTATTAGTTTTAGTTTTGTTTTCTTCTGCGCTAGCCTGGTGAGACCATCCTGATCTCACAAGCTCACGTTGTTTCACTCTGTGTGAAACAAACCATCTGGCGCACGTCAGGTTACTTCTGCTCAGAGACACAGATAAAGAACATGGAGGATAGATTTAATATCCACCCAAAATACTAGGCTTATGTATGGAATGAAAAAGACAAACTAAGGACATTTTCTCTATAATTTTAGTTTATTTTAGTTAGTCTTGTAAACACACAATGCAGTTTTAGTTAGTTATCGTTTTTTTGTAAAGCCTAGTTTTTATTTTTATTTCAGTTAACTAAAATGTTTTTTCACACCTAGGTTTCGTTTTTTAGTTAGTTTTCGTGAACTATAATAACCTTGACACACACACACACACACACACACACACACACACACATACACACACACACACACACATAGAGGTGACACACAGATACCCTCTCTCAACACACGCAACAAGAGGTAACACTCGTTCCTTGTGTCTGTGTGGTGTGTCCAGGCCTGGAGGGCCTCCTGTCCAAGAGCATGGTGTCCAGCCTGATCTCCCAGTACGCCAAGGTGGTCCTGTGGTTCTGCCGGACCGGACTGCTGCCCGAGGGCTCAGGTGAGAGACCTGCATGGCACATTATTTGCTCAGCTTGTCAGCGGTAGGCTTAATAAGATACGGGGATCTATTTGGATTATTTAGAGAACAAGTACTCGTTCGGAAACACCAAAGAGTATTAGAAGCCTGTAAAATGGTATTTGGGACAGCTCTAGGATTGAGGATTGAGGTTTACATGTAGATTGCGTGTGGATGGATACCGTACGTACGTGGATAACGTATTCATTTACAAGAGGGAGGAGCCGAGGAACCAAACGTTTACATTCATGTAGGCGTCGTCTCCAGTTCCGCCATGGCAGACTTTAGAGCAGTTTTCCTGTGAGACTGAACTTGTGGCTGCAATTCCCCTCCCCGCCAGACGAGGACACTCTCCAGATCTCCAGGCCGTTTTACCGCTACTCCGTGATCAAGAGCTACTACACCATCCGGAGGGAGGAGCTTCAAAGGCTGGCCAAGTAAGTACAGCTACAGACCACGGCTGCGTTCCGAATCGCATACTTCTACTACTTACTACCAGTACCTACTACAGCTGCCCTTAGAAAGTACGTACTTTGCAAGCAGTAGGCATCCAATCGGGACATACTACCTTGTCATAACATTGGGCCATTGAGCCGACATCCGTCGCTGTCCATGACGCGACATTCGTCTACAGCTGTCGCGACTCGCACATGTGACGCACATTTCCGCTGCGCACAGGATTGTGGGTCAGAATAGCCAGAAAAGCCTGCTGGCTTGCATACTGCAAAATACGACCGGGTGTAGTAGGACATCCTGGTATTTTTGCCATACTGCATGTGGCATACTATGTATTGGGACATACTACATCCTGTTTTGGCATACTATATAGTAGGGTAGTATGTAATGCCATTTTTTGGACTAGGATTACACAAAATGAAAAGAAAATTTAGAATGAAGGCACCGCACTGCCCCCTTTTGGCTTTGACCCCCTTGTCTGTGCTCTCTTGAGCACCATAGTTTTTTTGTTTTTTTTGGGGCGTTAATTAAATTAACGCCTTACATTTTGCATAAATAATGCCTTAATTTTTGCTTAATTAACTGATCTAAATAACACATTAGTGGTGTAACGGCGTCTTCGTTTGTCTCCTCAGGGGGAAGTGGTGTGCGGACTGTCTGATGATTGACGGCCTGGTTGCCCAATGCGGGGAGCGCGTGCTCGACCTCTGGAAGAGGGACGAGGGCGGGACCGGCCAGTACCCGCCCCCTACGCTACATGTGAGAACCCAAGAGATGGAAATAGAATGGAAAATATAGTCTAGAAGAAATTCTGACATCATTCTGACAACACAATTCTGACAACATTTTGAATGTTGATATCTCTCTATCTCTCTCTCTCTCTCTCTCTCTCTCTCTCTCCCTCTCTCTCTCCCTCCCTCTCCCTCTCCCTCCCTCTCTCTCTCCCTCTCTCTCTCTCCCTCTCTCTCTCTCCCTCTCTCCCTCTCCCTCTCTCTCTCCCTCTCTCCCTCTCTCCCTCTCTCCCTCTCCCTCTCTCCCTCTCCCTCTCCCTCTCTCTCCCTCTCTCTCTCCCTCTCTCTCTCTCTCCCTCCCTCTCTCCCTCTCTCTCTCCCTCCCTCTCTCCCTCTCCCTCTCCCTCTCCCTCTCTCTCTCTCTCTCTCTCTCTCTCCCTCTCCCTCTCCCTCTCCCTCTCCCTCTCTCTCTCTCTCTCTCTCTCTCTCTCTCTCTCTCTCTCTCTCTCTCTCTCTCTCTCTCTCTCTCCCAGGCCTTGCTGGATATTTACCTCCTCCACGACATAGACGAGTCTGTCAAGAACGCCATCGTATCCTTCGTATAATCCCTCATAATTTGAGACAACAGCTGTGTTGGGAATCGCTCCCTCGTTCCCTCGCTCCCTATTCCCTATATGGGGTTCACCATGTAGTGAACTACCTAGGGAACGGAGGAAATGTAGGGTACATGCACTGTTCCCTGCAAATCAAGGTGAATTGTGGGTAATAAATAGTGGACTATATAGGGAACGAAAATTCCGTGGAGAATTCGGACACTACAAACAAAATGGCCGACGCCCTATATAGTGAATAGGGAGCGATTCCCAACACGGCTAACATTGTGCGTTATGCAGATTTTTGGACATTAAACAATAAAAAAAAAACAACAACGACCCTTGACCCCCCCACCCAGGTGATCTACCTGCTGCTGGATGTCATGTACTCGTTCCCCAACAGGAGCAGTGCCTCCGTGGAGTCGTTCCCCACCGCCTTCGCCATCCCCATCAGACTGGTCAAACTGGTGCAGGGCCTCTGGCTGCTGGACCACCACGACCATCAGGTACACACACACACGCACACACACACACACACACACACGCACGCACACACACACTAGGGCTGGGTTCAAAAAATCGATTCATCCATTCTGAATCAAATGATTCTGAATCGATTCATGAATCCCAAAATCGATCTTTTATTTAATGAATGAATGAATAAAGGAAGGAATGAATAGTTCATTCATTCATTCAATGATTCATTCATTCGTTCATTTTTGGAAATCAGTATTGATACCCAGCCCTAGTATTGATGTGTTGCATAACTTGGCAGTCATGTAATTAAGGTTACAGCTAAAAAAACTGGTTTTAGTAACACTAACCGAATCAATATTGAATCGAATCGAATTGAATCGTGATAATCGATTCTGAATCGGAATCGAATCGATTCTTGAAATTCGACTCGATATCCAGCCCTAACACACACACACACACACACACACACACACACACACACACACACTCACTCATCATTTTAGGACTCGCCATAAAAACACACCCCAGGACTCAGACGCCAGAGTACATACGCACACACACACACACACTGACACTCCCTCTCTCTCTCTCTCTCTCTCCTCCATCTCTTTTTCCCCCGACCCCGGCCCAACAGAACTCCCTGGAGCTGCTGCTGCACCCGTCGGCCTGGCCGTCCCCGTGGGCGTGGCACCACGAGCGCGTGCTGCAGACGCTGATGTGCCAGGGCCAGCACCAGGGGGCGCTGCGCTACCTCCACGCCGCGCGCCCCCTCCTCTCCTCCCTGGAGCAGACCAAGCTCTGCCTCTCCGTGCTGCTGCATAACCGGTAAGGGTGGGTGTGTGTGTGTGTGTGTGTGTGGGTGTGTGTGTGTGTGTGTGTACGTGTACTTCATACAGAATCTGTAATCTTCCAATGTCCCTCTCTCTTTCTCCGACCTCCCCGACCTGCTTTCCTCCTCCCCCCGCTCTTCCCCCTCCCTCCTTTCCTCCTCCTCCTCCCCTCTCCGTCCCTTCCTCCTCCTCCTCCTCCTCCCCCCTCCCCCCCTCCCTCCTTTCCTCCTCCTCCTCCCCTCTCCGTCCCTCCCTCCCTCCTCCTCCTCCTCCCCCCTCCCTCCCTCCCGCCTCCTCCTCCCCCCTCCCTCACTCCCTCCCTCCTGCTTTCTCCTCCCCCCTCCGTCCCTCCTCCTGCTCCCCCCTCCCTCCCTCCCGCCTCCTCCTCCTACTCCCCCTCCCTCCCTCCCTCCCGCCTCCTCCTCCCTCCTCCCATCTCCTCCTCCTCCCCCCCTCCCTCCGTCCCTCCGTCCCCCCCTCCCTCCCTCCTCCCTCCCTCCTCCTCCCCCTCTCCCTCCTCCCCTCCTCCCTCCCTCCTCCTCCCCCCTTCCTCCTCCCTCCTCCTCCCCCCCTCCCTCCCTCCCTCCCTCCCTCCCTCCTCCTCCTCCTCCCTCCCGCCTCCTCCTCCCCCCTCCCTCCTCCCGCCTCCTCCTCCCCCCTCACTCCCGTCTCCTCCTCCTCTGTCCCTCCCGTCTCCTCCTCCCCCCTCCCTCCTTACCCCCTCCTCCTCCCCCCTCCGTCCCTCCCTCCCTCCCTCTCCCTCCTCCTCCCCCCCTCCTCCCAGGTGTGTGGTGGAGTCCCTGGCCCTGCTGAGGCAGCAGGCGGTCGTCGTGGCCGTGGACGAGCTGCTGGTCTTCCTGTACCACGGCTGTCAGGAGCTGGGCCTCATGGAGGAGCTGCTCAGACTGCCGCTGCGCCTGGCCGAACAGGTAGGGGGCGCCACTCAACCCTGGCATGTACCTCTGTGTGTGTGTGTGTGTGTGTGTGTGTGTGTGTGTGTGTGTGTGTGTGTGTGTGTGTGTGTGTGTGTGTGTGTGTGAGAGTATCTGTGAGTGTGTGTGTGAGTGAGTGAGTGACCACTGCCTGGAATGTTTTGAATTGGTAAATTCATGACTGTATGTGTTTGATCTTTGTGTGTGTGTGTGATCTTTGTGTGTCTGTGTGTGTGTGTGTGTGTGTGTGTGTGTGTGTGTGTGTGTGTGTGTGTGTGTGTGTGTGTGTAGGACTGTCTGGAGCGGTTCCTACGGGGTAGCGGAGGTCTCCAGAACCGAGAGCTCCTATTGGTCCATTACCTCCAGCAGGCCAACTACACAGCAGCCCTGCAGCTCAACGATAGCCTCAGGAGCAACATGGTGGTACGCACACCAGGGTTATAATAGTTTTGCTTTTTTCATTTGTTTTTATTTTTATATTGTTTTAACTTTGTGTTCAATTTCAGTTTAGTTTTAATTAGTTTTAAAGCAGATTTGCTAGTTTAGTTTATTTTTTATTTTTTGATAATGCTTAGTTTTAGTTAAGTTTTTATTAGTTTCAGTATTAGTTTTAGTTTGTTTTTTTTCTGCGCTAGCCTCGTAGCCTGATCTCGTGAGCTCACATTGTTTCACTCATTGTTTCGCAAAACAAACCATCTGGCGCACGTCAGGTTACTCCTGCTCAGGGGCACAGCTAAAGAAATAATGGAGGATAGATTTAATATCCACCCAAAATACATTTTCTCTACAATTGTAGTTTATTTTAGTTAGTTTTGTAAACACACAATGCAGTTTTAGTTAGTTATCGTTTTTTTTGTAAAGCCTAGTTTTTGTTTTTATTTCAGTTAACTAAAATGTTTCACACCTAGTTTTTGTTTTTTAGTTCGTTTTCGTTAACTCTAATAACCTTGACGCACACACACACACAATTCAGACAACCTTACTATCTCAGAGAAACTTTAAAGCGTCCCACGAGAAGAGGGCTGCCCTATGAACGGTTCTGGTTCTTGTTCTGTCCAGAATGAGCGGGATCCCAAGCTGAAGGAGAGGTCCAACATCAGGAACTCCATCATGGACCAGTACGGCAAGGTTCTGCCCCGGGTCCAACGCAGGCTGGCCTCGGAGAGAGCCCGGCCCTACCAGCACCCCTCCACCATCCTCCGACAGGGTGAGTGAGTGAGTGAATGAGTGAGTAGGGCTGGGTATCGAGTCGAATTTCAAGAATCGATTCCGATTCACAAGGTTCAGAATCGATTATCAATATTCGATTCAATTCATTATCGATTCGGTTAGTGTTACTAAAACCTGTTTTTTTAGCTGTAACCTTAATTACATGACTGCCAAGTTATGCAACACATCAATACTAGGGCTGGGTATCGATACTGATTTCCAAAAATGAATGAATCATTGAATGAATTAATGAATGAATTAATTAACTATTCATTCCTTCATTTATTCATTCATTCATTAAATAAAATATCGATTTTGGGATTCATTAATCGATTCTGAATCATTTGAGAGAGTGAGTGAGTCCTTTGTTTTATGGCTGCTCATGGGAAAATCCAATCAAGTTTCCTCAAAGATCAATAGTGGGTGTACGTTTTCCCAACATCCACCTCTCCCTCCTCCCCTCCCTCCCATCCACCCTTTTCAGAATATAGACCATCCAGGTTGTGTTCTGATCACCTCCTTATCAATGACGATGTGAACTTAAGGAGGTGATCAGATCAGCAGTGAAGTCGGTTTTGACTATTGTAACTCCAGTCTGAATACGTTAGGAGAACTTTCTGGAAGACGAGTTGTTCTAGAAGAATCTAACTCCCTCCCCCCCTCAGTCTCTCGACCACAGCCGCTGTCCGCCGTCGCCAAGCGCTCGACCAATGAGAAGGTGATGACCAGGGCGGCGTTCATCAGCAGCGTGTTGACGAAGATCGAGGAGGTGTGGGTGGGCAGCGACCCCCTCCCCCCGGCCTCCCCGTTCAGCAGGTAAGAGACCACCCACCCCCTCCCACCAGCCCCTCCCCCATGGCCCCCGCCCCAGTATCTGGCTGCTTGTTGGGATCGTAAGGCAACAAAACTACAAATCCCATTGTGATCCAGTCTGGTTCACCAAGTTTAGGGTTCCAGGGGTGTAACGATACACTAATCTCACGATACGATACGCGATATTGGGTTGACGATAACGATACGATACACTAATCTCACGATACGATACGCGATATTGGGTTGACGATAACGATACGATACGATACACTAATCTCACGTTACGATACACGATATTGGATTGACGATAACGATACGATACGATACACTAATCTCACGATACGATACGATACACGATATTGGGTTGACGATAACGATACGATACACTAATCTCACGATACAATACGATACGCGATATTGGGTTGACGATAACGATACGATACGATACACTAATCTCACGATACAATACGATACGCGATATTGGGTTGACGATAACGATACGATACACTAATCTCACGATACGATACGCGATATTGGGTTGACGATAACGATACGATACACTAAGGGCAGGTGTGAAGCGTTGCAGTAGCGCTGCTGTTCACACCAGTAGTGCATTTCTCCACATTTCTACTCCACTACACTTTGTGAATTTAGAGCTTAACTGTTATAATATCATGGAGAGGCCTAGAGACAAAAGACATGTTTGTTACCAGCGTTGTGTAGCCAGCGTTCACCGATATACAATAAACATATCACAATATAGTTTTCACCTTGACGATATGTATTGTGACGTTTCTGTATCGCGATATATTGTGTTTAACGGCTGTATGTTTCACACAGAAGCATTATATTTAACTGAGAACATTTTTTCTCACCTGATTTAAACTACCTGACTGTTGAAACTGAATCTGAACCCGGTTTTCAGAGAGGGACATGAAAAGGTGAAGCGTTTCTAACATGATAATAATGGCTGCCTGTCCAACCCCCTCCCCCAGCCCCAGGGCCACGGAGCCTGGGTCCCCCAGCCCCCTGGACCGGCCAGAGGCCTTCCTAGGGACCCCCATAGCCATGACCACCAGGAGGAAGTCTCGGTAAGGAACACACGCTAGGAGCCCAATTGAGAATGGATAAGAAAGACTTCAGTTTCAACCCATTTGAATGTGTTTCACTTTTGCATGTTTTCCCTTGGATTTTATTGTCTTCTATATCCATAAATACAATCAACCAATCAATCAATTTAAAGGAGAATGCTCGTTTTTGACAACCTGGACCTTATTTACGACATATTATAAGACGTTGACTCACCGAGATCACTTTGGTGTAGTTCGGAGGCCTGTAGAAGAAATTTTAAATCCAGCGCGAGCCAAGTATATCCATGTAATGGCGGTGGTCGGGGCACCGAGAATGCAGCTTCTAAAAAATCTATTTTCTACCGCGAAACGGTTGTTTTCATCAATCTGTCTTTATGAATCGCTAGTTGTGCTTGCATAGAGCGAGGGCTTGTTGTGGTTTTTCACATGCCTCTGTAATATGATCTTTAGAAACGTCTTTAGAAACGGAAAAGCTTCCCCACTTGCTCCTGCACTGCATACTGACCTTAGATACTCCGCATGTACATGTTCAGCTGTTTAGCAGTGCATGATCAAGTTATATCATCTTTATTTGCCTAACTGGAGAATTTAGGTTGGCTAAAACTACATTAACTGATATACAACTATTCCAACTTTCTCCTCTTAACCCCCGACCCCCCCCCCCAGGCTCCTGGACCTGGTGGTGCACCCCTCCCCCCAGACTCTCCACGCAGAGGGCTCCCGGCTGACCCCCACCAGGAGGACCGGCCCCTGGGCCCCCCCCAGGAGCGTGACCAAGGCCCCCGAGCTCGGCCTGCTGCAGACCCCACAGGTGGTCAAGGTGAGGCCCTGGAGGGGACGGCCGGAGGGGGGGTGGTTTTTTGGCTGGACGTGCCTGACCATGCATAGACATTGTAAAAGAACATTATGAAATCGACCCTCTTTCTACCCTAATATAATGCCTTTCTTTTTATTTGTGACTGTCCGTTTGTTTTCTGTGTGTGTGTCCTGTTTGCGCGCGTGTGTCTGTTTGCGCGCGTGTGTCTGTTTGCGCGCGTGTGTCTGTTTCTGTGTGTGTGTGTGTGTGTCTGTGTGTGTGCGTCTGTGTGTGCGTCTGTGTGTGCGTGCGTGTGCGTGCGTGTGCGTGCGTGTGTCTCTGTGTGTGTGTGTGTGTCTGTGTGTGTGTGTGCGTCTCCGTCCCCCTCAGAGAGCGCGGGCCCTCGCCGCGTCCGTCCCCGTCTTCGCCGCCTTCACCCCCCAGTCCATCCTGCGCAGCAGCCTGCGCCCCACGCCCGTGGCCACGCCCTCCGCCTCCCCCGGCCGCTCCCTCAGCCCCCCGCCGCGCCCCAAGGAGAGCCGCATCACCTTCATCGAGGACGACGAGCTCCCGGGAACGGAGAAGGGCGCCATTCGCTGGAGCAACGGGGTAAGTGCGCCGTTCACAATAGCGTTGATTGTGTAGGGGGGGTACTGATGATATGAAAACACATTTACATAATATTATTTACATTTTAATCGTTTGGCAGATGCTCTTATCCAGTGCGACTTACGGCCGGTTAAGTGCCTTGCTCAAGGGCACATCGGTGGATTTTTTTTAGGCATTCTCTGTGTGTGTATGACACCACATTATAGCTTGTAGAGGAATATTGGGCCTTATTGCTTCCCTCTGGAATATGTAGAGAGTGGGTCGTATGCCCACCTCCCTTGTTCTCTGTAAAGCGCATTGTGTTGCGTCTGGGTATGAAATGCGCTCTACAAATAAAGCTTTGATTGATTGATTGATTGAGCATGGGGCCATTTCCTGTAGCTTGGCAGCCGTTAAGATTTAAAGTTAAAAAACAACAACATGGTCATTTTCTAGTCCTTTTTTAGTCCCGCCCCCATTAGTCTATCGATGACATCAGTCGAGGGAGATTGTTCAGTGCGTCTGGGGAACCAGCCCCATAGACTCTGCTGGTGTTAATGTGATCTGCGCCCACTGTGTTGACCTGCAGGTGGCAGCAGAGAGCGAGATCAGTCTGCTGACCCGCGGGTCTCCTCTAGCCAAGGCTGGTCTCAAGGCCTGGAGCGCACCGCCTCCCGAGGAAGAGGAGGAGGAGGAGGAAGAGGAGGAGGAGGTGCATGTCAAGTTTGTGCCGGTGGTTCGTGACCCTTCACCCCGGCCCCGAGACTCGGACGGCGGATCTTCCGTCCGGGAGGTCGCGGCGGAAACGGTGTCGCCGGGGCTCCTGCGGATGCCGTTGCCGGGACGACTACAGCTGTGTCTGGACACGAGCCTGACCTCCGTCCAATCGACGGACACCACCTTGGAGTTCCAAGACGCACTTCTTCCTGAAGACCTGGAGAGGGAGGAGCCTCAGCAGCCAGCCAATCGGGAGGAGGAAGTGGACCGCGAAGTGACGGTGAACCTGAAGGACCCACAGCCACAGGAAGTCCCGCCCACACTGGAAGAAGAGCCCGCGGCAGCAAATCAGCAAAGTCTCCACCCATCTTTGGAGGAGAAACGGGGTGAAGAACAGGAAGTTGTTCAGGAGGAAGGGGCCCACCGACAGGAAGTGGCCGTGGATCAGCTTCCTGTGCAGCGAGAGGAAGAGGAAATGGAAGTCCAAGACCAGGAAGTAACCCAGGAAGTAGAGGAGCCCGTCACCCAACTGACCCCTGACCTGGAAGTGGTTGAGGAGCCAAAGGAAAAGCAGGAGCTGTCTGAGGTCGTCACCTGCGAGGAGGAGAACACACAGCAGCCAGCCGAGGAGGAGGAGGAGGAGGAGGAGAGGACGCTACCAGGAGAGGAACGCCAGGAGGAGGAACCCATGGAACAGACAGGTGAGGGTTGCACCACCCTGTGAGGACGACCCAGGGGTGGAGGGTCAGAGGTTAGGGGTCAGGGCTGTTGATTTAAACTGCCTTCACCCTGTACGTCCGGCTGTCTGCTCTGTATAGCGTAGAGAGAAGATACCGTGTATATTTTTTATCGAACACTTGTCAACTTTCATTGGAATGAATGGGATCTTTTAATACATAGAGATGAAGGGAAAAACAGTGGGTGAATTATCACGCTTTAATTCAAGGTGCTCGGAGAAATTAGCACTTTTTGGGAAGAAAAACGTTGAGTTTTCTTAATTGTTGATGGTGATTTTGGATCAACAAAGTCAGTGATGGTGATTTTGGATCAACAAAGTCAGTGATGTTGATTTTGGATCAACAAAGTCAGTGAAGGTGACGGTGGATTGTGATCTCGCCCCCTCGCCCAGGTCTGACGGAGCTCGTGGAGCGCCATCTGTTTGAGGGCGACCCGTCGCCCCCCCCACTCGTACGCTCTGGGATACACACGGCCTCCGACGCCTGGACCTCCCTCGACGGGTATGTCCAGCGCACGCACACACACACACACACACTCTCTCTCACTCACACACACACACTCTCACACACTCTCACACACTCTCACACACTCTCTCACACACACACACACACACACACACACACCGGTGTGCACCGTTGATGCTCTTCTGTTCATATATTAAAAAAAAAAAAAAACTCTTGACAACTCTCTTCAACTCCTTCCCATTCTCCCTCTCTCCTCTCCTGTCTCCTCTCTCCTCTCCTGTCTCCTCTCTTCTCCTGTCTCCTCTCTCCTCTCCTGTCTCATCTCTCCTCCTGTCTCCTCTCTCCTCTCCTGGCTCATCTCTCCTCCTGTCTCCTCTCTCCTCTCCTGTCTCATCTCTCCTCCTGTCTCCTCTCTCCTCCTGGCTCATCTCTCCTCCTGTCTCCTCTCTCCTCTCCTGTCTCATCTCTCCTCCTGTCTCCTCTCTCCTCCTGGCTCATCTCTCCTCCTGTCTCCTCTCTCCTCTCCTGGCTCATCTCTCTCTCCTGGCTCACCTCTCCTCTCTTCTCCTGTCTCCTCTCTCCTATCCTGTCTCATCTCCTCTCCTGTCTCCTCTCCTCTCCTGGCTCATCTCTCCTCTCTTCTCTCTCCTCTCCTGTCTCCTCTCTCCTCTCCTGTCTCCTCTCTCCTCTTCTGGCTCATCTCTCCTCCTGGCTCCTCTCATTTCCTCTCTCCTCCTGGCTCCCCCCTCATCTCTCCTCTCTCCTCCTGGCTCATCTCTCCTCTCCTCTCTCCTCTCCTGTCTCATCTCTCCCCTCTCCTCTCCCCCTCCCCTCCTGTACCATCTGCTCCCCCCTGCTCTCATGGTCCTGATATCAGAGAGGAGGATCCCGCCCCCCCAGCGCTGACCAATCAGGAGCCTGTAGTGTCCGTCGCATTTCCAGACCCCACCGGAACGGACCCCCACAGTGAGTGACCCCAAAAGCACACAACCATCTGTCACTGGTGATTTTGGACCCCCAAACGGTGACGGTGACGGCGGGTCATAATCTCGCCCCCTCTCCCAGATCTGTCGGAGCTCGTGGAGCGCCATCTTTTTGACGACGACGCGTCTCTCTCCCTCAAACGCTCCGGGATACACGAGGCCGGCGATACCTGGACCTCCCTCAACAGGTATGTCCAACGCGCACACACACACACACACACACACACACACACACACACACACACACACACACACACACACACAGACCTCTTTTGAGACCCTTCTTCTACTACTTCCTCCCTATTCTCCCTCTCTCCTCGTCTCTTCTCGCCCGCCTCCACAGTGACCCGGATGTCAGAGGGGAGGAGCCAGCCCCCCCAGCACTGACTACCCAGAAGTCTGTAGTGTCCATCGCATCATCAGACCCCACCGGGACGGACTCTCACTGTGAGTCACCTCAATGCTAACAGCCAATTAATAAATCAATCAACCAATTAATACATCAATAGAGCTGATTAATAATTTGCCCCGATCAATGGCGCTATAATTCATTGTAACACAGCGTAGTTTTGTTGAATGAGCTAGTGTGAACGTTCTGAAGTCACACGCACGTCACATGGTTTATGAGATGACCTATAGGAGCAGGCCTGTGCATCAGCTGACCTCTGACCTTCGCCCTGCAGCTGTCGTCAGCCTCAACGATAGTGAGGAACTCCCTGCCTCCGAGGAGGAGGAGGACGAAGAAGAGGACGAGGAGGAGGAGGAAGAGGACGAAGAGGAGGAGGAAGAGGGGTCGGATGAGCCCGAGGAGGACGATGACGAAGAGGAGGAGGAGGAGGAGGAAGATTCCGGCAGCGAGGTGGAGATCATCGAAGAGGTGGCGGGGAACGGGAGGCTCCCCCCCCTGCAGCCACACCCCCACTACCTGCCCGGCCTATCGGAGCAGGACGCCGCCGTGCTCTCATTGGTCGCTGACGAGGCAGAGCTGAAGGTAAAGCAGTGGTGTCTGTCGAAGCGTGCTGCTAGTTGGCTACTGGTGAGCTGAACAGAATCGATTCATGAATCCCAAAAATCAATCTTCTATATAACGAATGAATGAATAAATGAAGGAGTGAATAGTTCATTAATTCATTCAATGATTCATTCATTCATTTTTGGAAATCAGTATCGATACCCAGCCCTAGTATTGATGTGTTGCATAACTTGGCAGTCATGTAATTAAGGTTACAGCTAAAAAAACAGGTTTTAGTAACACTAACCGAATCGATATCGAATCGAATTGAATCGTGATAATAGATTCTGAACCTTGTGAATCAGAATCGAATCGATTCTTGAAATTCGACTGGATACCCAGCCCTTGAATCTAACCCCATGTCTTCCCCCTGTGTCCTTACCCAGCAGATGGAGGAGGAGGGAGAGGAGGAGGTGGTGATGCTGAGACTGGGAGCCGGAGGAGGAGAGGAGGAGGAGGAGGAGGAGATCGGAGCCTGCTACACGGAGCTGAGGCCCTCCGCCACCCTCCTGGTTCCCCTGGAGCTCGTGGAGGACGAGGGACCCGACCCGTACCGCCACGCCCCGCCGGGCCTCACCCATCTGGGGCAGGGAGGCGAGCCGGAGGCCCCCGCCCCGGTCAACAGCAGCTTCTCCCTGACGCTGGAGGACGCCGACGAGGACGCCGACACGCTGCCCCTGGAGACGACGGCCGACCAGACGGACGCGGGGCCTCCGCCGGGGGAGGCGGCGGAGGCCGTAGCCCAGCCGGAGGGCGTCGTCCTGGGGCGGGAGGCGCAGGAGAGTCCCCCGGCGGCGGCCTTGCCCCTGGAGGACCAGGAGGCTGAGATGGACACTCTGGACATGATGGAGGACAACTGGGAAGAGACGGAGGCAGAAAGAGCGGAGGCAGCAAACGGGGTCGAGGCGGAGGCACCTGCAGAGGCCGAGGCAGCTGAATCTGAGGGAATAGAGGCCGAGGCAGTTGAATCTGAGGGAATAGAGGCTGAGGCAGCTGAATCTGAGGGAATAGAGGCCGAGGCAGCTGAATCTGAGGGAATAGAGGCCGAGGCAGCTGAATCTGAGGGAATAGAGGCCGAGGCAGCTGAATCTGAGGGAATAGAGGCCGAGGCAGCTGATTCTGAGGGAATGGAGGCCGAGGCAGCCGAGACTGAGGGGCTAGAGGCCGAAGCAGTTGAGAATGAGGAAGTAGAGGCCGAGGCAGCTGAGACTGAGGGGCTAGAGGCCGAAGCAGTTGAGAATGAGGAAGTAGAGGCCGAGGCAGTCGGGACTGACGAGTTAGAGGCTGATTTAGCAGAGGCTGAGACAACAGAGGCTGAGACAGCTGGGGCTGAGATGGAGGCACTGCAGGAAACTCCCGAGGCCACGCCTGCTTCTCCCGAGGCCACGCCTGCTTCTCCCGAGGCCACGCCCGCTTCTCCCCAGGCCACGCCCGCTTCTCCCGAGGCCACGCCCGCTTCTCCCGAGGCCACGCCCGCTTCTCCCGAGGCCACGCCCGCTTCTCCCGAGGCCACGCCCACTTCTCCAGAGGCCACGCCTGCTTCTCCTGAAGCACCAAATGACCAGGAGGAGCAGAAGGAGACGGAGGAGCCTCGGGAGCAAGACCAGGTAGAGGAGACAGAGACCATGAAGCCAGACCAGGTAGAGGAACCAGAGACCAGGGAGCCAGACCAGGTAGAGGAGCCAGAGATCAGGGAGCCAGACCAGGTAGAGGAGCCAGAGACCAGGGAGCCAGAGATGGAGGAGGAGGAGCAGCAGCTGAACGGAGGCGACCGTGAGCCCATGGAGGAGGAGGAGGAGGAGGAGGAGGCCACGCCTGGAGAGATGAGCGACGCCACCAACGCAGCTGCCTCCGACCCCGCAGACCTCCCCCCGGCGCCTCCTACGGAGGAGAACGGCCCCAGACAGAGAGACCAGCCGGAACCCGCCCCGCCTCCCATGACGGACGACGCCCCCGAGGCCGGCCGTGACGGGGAGCTCCGCGAGGCCAGACGGGAGGAGAGGGACACCGCCGAGGTCGGGGACGAGGCCGGGGCCGAGGCCGGGGTGACCCACCCAGATGAGGTGGTCCCATCCCCCTCTGTCCCGACTCGCAGGGCGCCCAGACGGAAGGCCGTCAGCTTCCTCTCCCCTCTCCAGGAGGAGCAGGGAGCGGAGGAGGAGGAGGAGGGCGGACATGTCCTCGCCCCCAAACGCGTCACCAGGAGCGGCCGCCACGCCCGGGGCTCCTCTGTCCTGGTCACGCCACGGCGCAGCACGCGCGCCGGCGACCGCCTGGCCCACGCACAACCTCACGGAGAGGAGGAGGAGAAGGAGGAGGTCCCGGAGGTCATCAGCGCCAAGTCCACCCCGGTCAAGCGGCGGATGCCACAGAAGGCCACGCCCAGGAAGGGAGCCAGGCGCAGCAGGAGCGACGAGGCAGAGGAGGAGGAGGAGGAGGTGCTAGAGGAGGTGTTAGAGGAGGAGGTGGTTCTCCCCGCTCCGGGCAGCACCAGGAAGACGAGGAGCGGACCCAAGACCCCTCTGACCAAGCCTCAGCCAGAGGACAAGGTCAACGGCGAGGAGGCGCGGCCCAGCCCCGGCAGGAGGTCGACGCGAGCAAGCGCGACCCATCGCAACCTTTACGCCCGAGAGGCGGAGGCGGTCCCGGTGACGCCGCCCCGGAGCAGGAAGAAGGCGCGCGGGGAGGGCGTCGCCGCCTCCGAAAAAAACGACGCCGCCCTCGCCGGCGAGGCCACGCCCCTCGGCGGCTACCGTCGGAGCACCAGAAGCCAGCTGTGGAACCACCAGGAGGAAGAGGTGTTCTTATTGGACACGCCTCTAGAGGTGGAGTCCGGGACCGCCGTGGCCGACGCCCTCATCCGGAGGCTGCGGGACGAGGAGGCGCGGGTGGAGGAGGAGGAGGAGAGGGGCGGCCATACGGTCGTGGCGGAGAAAGCTCTCGGCAAGAGGAAGTCGAGCAAGGAGGCCACGCCCCCGCCCTCCCCCCAGCCCCCCGCGGTGACCAGGGACTCCATGGTGCCGGAGTCCGACCAGGGCAGTCCGCCCACCGACTCCTTCCTCTACTCCCCCGCTCGGAGGACCACCCGAGGTAATAACACCCCCCCCCCCCCGAAACTAGGGATCCCACAGTGAGGATTTACCCCCCCCACCGGTTAAAGAGCAATGCTCGTTTCTGACAACCCTACCCAAAACCCCTCATTACATGTTATTATTCATTCATTCATTCCTTCATTCATTTCATTCATTCCTTCATTCATTCATTCATTCCTTCATTCATTCCTTCATTCCTTCCTTCATTCCTTCATTCTTTCATTCATTCCTTCATTCATTCATTCCTTCATTCATTCCTTCATTCCTTCATTCCATTCATTCCTTCATTCTTTCCTTCCTTCCTTCCTTCCTTCCTTCATTCCTTCATTCCTTCCTTCATTCATTCCTTCATTCCTTCATTCTTTCCTTCCTTCCTTCATTCATTCCTTCATTCCTTCCTTCATTCCTTCCTTCCTTCCTTCCTTCCTTCCTTCCTTCCTTCCTTCCTTCCTTCCTTCATTCCTTCATTCCTTCATTCCTTCATTCCTTCATTCCTTCCTTCATTCCTTCCTTCATTCCTTCCTTCATTCCTTCATTCCTTCATTCATTCCTTCCTTCATTCCTTCCTTCATTCCTTCCTTCCTTCATTCCTTCATTCCTTCATTCCTTCCTTCATTCTTTCATTCCTTCCTTCATTCTTTCATTCCTTCCTTCATTCCTTCCTTTATTCCTTCATTCCTTCATTATTTCCTTCATTCATTCCTTCATTCCTTCATTAATTTCATTCCTTCCTTCCTTGCTTCCTTCCTTCCTTCCTTCCTTCCTTCCTTCCTTCCTTCCTTCCTTCCTTCCTTCCTATGTATAAATGAATCAATCATGTGTCGGTCACCTAAGGGGAAATGGATTTGACCACCAGCAGCATAAAATCCCTCTTCCATAGAAGCAATATGTCCACCTCCCAGAGTACAGTCTATTTGAATGGATGCTATGTTCTCCACCCCTCAACCCTCCTTCCCCCGTCTCTCTGTGACAGGCAGGAAGACCGAGACGCCGGCTCCTCCCACCACGCGCTCCAGGGCCCCCCCCTCTACCAGAGCAGCCCCGCCCCCCACAGAGGTGAGCTAGACTCACAACGCAACCAAAACCTCCGGGCAAAATAAGCTCGTCATGATGGTTAGGCTATGGCAGGGTAACAAAATAATTCACAACCTTGCGTTTTTTACGTTTTTTGAATAAAGAATTTGTTTCTGTCCCCCCCCCCAGGACAAGAACCCGTCTGGGGACGAGGCAGAGAAAGAGACGGCGGTTTCTAAAACCAGAACAAGAACCAAGAGAACAACTAAGTATGTTTCCCCTCTGATAGCAGACTGACTGGTCTCTTCTATACTAGCGCTGGGTAGAATCCCCTTCTGTTTAAAGGGAGCGTTTGTTTGGTCGTTTGGATCGTTGGATTCAGCGTTTCCTCCTCCGGATTCTAATCCTGTTGAGTATGTTTGTATCTGGATGTGTTTATCTGGTTATAAGCCCTGTACTTTTGGGTATTATTGATAACATTTTGTCTCATCTCTCTCTCTCTCTCTCTCTCTCTCTCTCTCTCCCCATCTCTCTCTCTTTCTCTCCTCTCTCTTTCTCTCTCTCTCTCTCCCCATCTCTCTTTCTCTCTCTCTCTCTCTCCCCCCCTCTCTCTTTCTCTCTCTCCCCCCATCTCTCTTTCTCTCTCTCTCTCCATCTCTCTCTCTCCCCCCATCTCTCTCTTTCTCTCTCTCTCTCTCTCTCCATCTCTCTCTCTCTCCCCATCTCTCTCTCTCTCTCTCTCCCCCCCATCTCTGTCTCTCTTTCTCTCTCTCTTTCTCTTTCTCTCTCCCCATCTCTCTCTCTCCCTCTCTCCCCATCTCTCTCTCTCTCTCCTCCCATCTCTCTCTCTCTCTCTCCCATCTCTCTCTCTCCTCCCATCTCTCTCTCTCTCTCTCTCCCCCCATCTCTCTCTTTCTCTCTCTCTCTCCCTCCCCCCATCTCTCTCTCTCTCACCTCTAGGCCCAAAGCGGCCCCTGCGACCCCTCCGCCCGTTAAGGCCGACCTGATCTCCCCCATGCCCACCCCCGCCCAGCGCCCCCCCAAAGCCCCGAGGAGGGCAGAGGGAGAGGGGGACGCCGCCGCGGCCCCCGCCGCCCCGCGGATGAACCTCCGCCGCAAACGCATCATCGACAGCATCTTCCCCAAACCCGTCACCCGCCGGAAGAAGCTATGATGAGGACGCCAACCTAAGAGCTAGATTTCTATTTTAAGTTGATGCATAATGTAAATAGTTTTTTATCGTTATAAATAAATTGGAATAAAGTTTGAACTTTGTGGATTTTTTTTTGTTTTTGTGTGCAGAAAACATGATTAACTTGTCTTAAATGTCTTAAAATGACAATGTTCAATTCTGTGTGATGTTTTGGGAGAGATTTTGAAGACTTAGCACTAATTCAGATTCCGTTTGGTTCTATTTTTGTATTCCACATGGTGTGGTGTGTGTTGATGGTTAATCTGGCTGGTTTTAAACCCATGGCTTCTTCTGGAAGGCATACAGGCTCATATTCAGAGGACTGTACCTGGAATGTTTTACTTGATTGCGTTTCATCGATTGCTCTTTGAAAGTACGGTAAAGCTGAACTATTTCATGGAGATGCAATGTTTCTGTCTTTCTTCAGCTTTTGTGCGTTTCTGGGTTGATGTTTAAAATAATTTGGCCAATAGCCGATACCAATTTTTGTTTTGTTTCCCTTGTGCCAGAGAAACAAAAATCTTCATTATAAAAAAATATTGAACTTGTAAAGTCTTTGAGCCCTTCACACTATCTTTGAATGAGCAAAAATTCAAAACCACAATTCAACTACCTTTAATATAACCTTTCACATGACAAAGATTGTTGTCTAAGTCAGAGACTGTAAGTCTAGACCGCAAATAACTTCCCAGCTTTTACCAGTGCAAAATGAATGCAAAGCAGCATAAACATCAACCGCTATCATCGGTGAATCATCTTATTTGCCGATGGGTTCATCGCAGTCGGTGAATATCAGGTGATACCGATGTACGGACGATATGTAGGTGCATTCCTATAGGCTCATATATTTAATTATGATGACCGCCATACATTGCAGCAGTGAAGCAAACAGTAATACTGGAAAAGAGAAGATGAATATACTGTAATAAGAGCACCATAGGGGGCCTAGCTGCCCACCTCGTGATGTTTTGATTAACATGCTCTTGCAGGGGTGTAGTGATTAAAGAAGGGTATATTATAGGGTATACTGTAGCAAAAATTGTTTTTTACATTCATGGTGTTTAAAGAAGTGTGTATACTGTGTGTCCATGGATAAAGAAGTGGGTATACTGAGGGTCTATGGATAAAGAAGTGGGTATACTGAGGGTCTATGGATAAAGAAGTGGGTATACTGAGGGTCTATGGATAAAGAAGTGTGTATACTGTGGGTCCATGGATAAAGAAGTGTGTATACTGTGGGTCCATGGATAAAGAAGTGGGTCTACTGTGGGTCCAGGGATAAAGAAGTGGGTATACTGTGGGTCCATGGATAAAGAAGTGGGTATACTGTGGGTCCATGGATAGAGAAGTGGGTATCCTGTGGGTCCATGGATAAAGAAGTGGGTATCCTGAGGGTCTATGGATAAAGAAGTGGGTCTTCTATGGGTCCATGGATAAAGAAGTGGGTCTACTGTGGGTCCATGGATAAAGAAGTGGGTCTACTCTATATGTCCGTATACCCTCTACTACACCACTGTGTTCGGGCCATCGGCAGCTGAACCTAACGTTGACAGGCGGTTAGTTATTAGCTGCGATTGAAAGAAGAGCATCGCAAAGACCTAATTTTTCAAATGATTTATATCAATTTATATATTTTAAACCAGCAAAATAATCTTAGAAATTCAATTTGAAACAATGTATTTTTTATATTTTATTTATTTAGCCATGCCACAGCCCCCCTTTGAAAAGCCCTGACAAATACAGTACAACTCCATAAAGCCCCAGCAACAAAGCACTGGTCTGCAGGTAATGCAACATAACCGGGCGTAAGTGTGTCAGTGAGTGGGTGTGTACATAATTGATGTGGAAGTGAAAGGTAGGATCGGACGGTAGTCTCAGGTTTACCTGCCTCCTCTCCTGTCCTTCTCATCTGCGTTCAGCACACAGAAGTAGAACACACAGACCCTACATCTGTCTCTGCCTACCAGGTCTGGGAACGGTGGAGGCTCTAGTCGACGCATTTCTATCTGGAGGCGTGTTGCCTGAGTAGGCCTAAAGTGCATCTGCATCCCTGTGTGTACGTCTGTGCTTGTGTGCGTGTTTGCGCATGCGTGTGCGGTCTGTGTGTGTGTGTGTGTGTGTGTGTGTAGCCTAGCCGTACGCTGTCATCACCCTAATAGAACACACCCCGTCAGGGACATGAAGGCCCAAGCAGCAGCGGAGATGCAGGGGAAGGACTGTGTCAAAGTGGCGGTCCGAGTCCGACCCTTCAACAAGGTCAGTGGTGGCCGTGTGTGTGTGTGTGTGTGTGTGTGTGAAATGGTACTTGAATAGAATGGCCAGTCCTACATCCTTAAGGACTCAAATATGTTACTGTAAATTGACTTCCAGGTTGCTGGTTTTGGTAGCAGGAAGAAGGGTGAATGAACTGCACTTATATGGCACTTTTATCCAAAGCTCAGTTGGTAGAGCGGGTCGTTCAGTGATCGAAGGGTCGGCGGTTCGAATCCCAGCTCTGACTGTCCACATGTCGAAGTGTCCTTGAGCAAGACACCTAACCTCAAATTGCTCCCAATGAGCAGGTTAGCACCTTGCATGGCAGCTACCGCCATTGGTGTGTGAATGTGTGTGTGAATGGGTGAATGAGAGGCCATTGTAAAGCGCTTTGAGTGCCACTAAGGTGGAAAAGCGCTATATAAGTGTCCATTTACCATTTATACCCTCTCTCCTTCCTCTCTGCTCTGTGTCATTACATAAGTTATTTAGCAGACGCTTTTATCCAAAGCGACTAACAATAATTGCATTTAACGTAGGAAAAGCCAATGTACTACTACTCACCAGAACTCACAAGTGCATCTTCTTTCTAAAACAACAGTAAGAGCATAATCTAGTGCTGAAGGCAAAGTACAAGAACAGCAATCTAAAATACAATAAGTGTTTAGGATCTGTGGATAGGTGAAAAAGTGGAGTTGAAGATCCTGGATAGAAAGATCACGTCAAAGATTCACTTTGAAGGTGGATAGGAGGGAGGGATCGTCGAACCCACGTGCGGATCAGCTCCTGATGTCACTTCCTGTCCCCCCCGTCCCCCCAGAGAGAGCGCGATGCGGGCAGCCGCTGCGTCGTCTCCATGGCCTCCAGCACCGTCACCATCCAGGACCCCCGGGGCGGCCAGGGCCAGCGCAGCTTCTCCTTCGACTACGCCTACTGGTCGCACAGCGGCTTCGCCAGGGGCCGCTCCGGCCTCTACGTCCCCGAGGAGTCGGGGGGGCGCTACGCTGACCAGGTGGGGGGAGGGACGGGGGGGGGGAGGGGGGCGCTACGCTGACCAGGTGGGGGGCGGGGGGGGGGAGGGAGGGGGGCGCTAGGCTGACCAGGTGGGGGGCGGGATGAGGGGAGGGAGGGGGACTGACTGACTGACTGACTGACTGACTGACTGATTGACTGACTGACTGACTGACTGACTGACTGACTGAATGACTGTCTGTCTGAATGAATGAATGAATGAATGAATGAATGACTGATTGACTGACTGTCTGAATGAATGAATGAATGAATGAATGAATGAATGAATGAATGAATGACTGACTGATTGACTGACTGACTGACTGACTGAATGAATTACTGATTGACTGTCTGAATGAATGAATGAATGAATGAATGAATGACTGATTGAATGAATGAATGAATGAAAGCATGCGTCTCTCCCTCGGTCCTCCAGGGCAGCGTGTTTAAGGACCTTGGCGAGGGCGTCCTGGAGAACGCCCTGCAGGGCTACAACGCCACGCTGCTGGCCTACGGGCAGACAGGCTCGGGGAAGAGCTACTCCATGGTGGGCTACGGACCGAACAAGGGCCTGGTGCCCTCGCTCTGCCACCGGCTCTTCCACGCCATCAGGGACCACCAGGACACCCGGCAGTGCCAGGTGTGGGGGGGGGGGGGTGAGGGAATGGGGGACAATGGTGTTGGGGGTGGGTTAAGGTGAACGGGGGAGGATGAGGGTGTGTGTGTGCGTGGGTGTGTGTGTCAGTGTGTAGGCTGCAACAGTCACGGTTTATGTGATGTTATTCTTCAGGTCTTTTTCAGCATGTTGGAAATCTACAACGAGCAGGTGAATCGGTCATTTCTCACACCGGCGACACGCCTAACTTCCATACGTCACACGCTCGTGACAACTCTGTAACAACTGTCCCTCTCCCCCCACCCTCCTCACCCTTACCTCACCCCCCTCACCCCCCCACACTCCCCCCCAGGTGGTGGACCTGCTGTCCAGGGCGTCCCGGGCCCCGGGGGGCCTCAGGGTGAGGGAGGACCAGCAGAGGGGGTTCTATGTAGAGGGGCTTCACAGGGTCCCCTGTGACAGTGCAACACAGGTACAGCGTGTGCCGGTATCATCCGTATAATCTGGGTATAATCCGTATAATCTGGGTATAATCCTCGTAATCTGGGTATTATCCTTGTAATCTGGGTATAATCCTTGTAATCTGGGTATAATCCGTATAATCTGGGTATAATCCTTATAATCTGGGTATAATCCTCGTAATCTGGGTATAATCCTTGTAATCTGAGTATAATCCTTGTAATCTGGGGATAATCCGTGTAATCTGGGTATAATCCTTGTAATCTTGGTATAATCCTTGTAATCTGGGTATAATCCTCGTAATCTGGGTATAATCCTTGTAATCTGGGTATAATCCTTATAATCGGGGAATGATCATATATATGATTTGATAATCCTGATAGGTGAAACTAAAGTCTGAATCTACAAATCAAAAATGATGTAGTATCTATGATATCTTGTACAAATCTAATATTCTATAGCTATTATCTTTCATAGATAATCTTCCGTATCTGTACTAGTGCGCGTTAAATGCGATCGTGTGTGTGTGCCAGGTGGAGCAGCTGATGGAGCAGGGGGTGTGTTAAATGTGATCGTGTGTGTGTGCCAGGTGGAGCAGCTGATGGAGCAGGGGGTGTGTTAAATGTGATCGTGTGTGTGTGCCAGGTGGAGCAGCTGATGGAGCAGGGGGTGTGTTAAATGTGATGGTGTGTGTGTGCCAGGTGGAGCAGCTGATGGAGCAGGGGGTGTGTTAAATGCGATCGTGTGTGTGTGCCAGGTGGAGCAGCTGATGGAGCAGGGGGTGTGTTAGATGTGATGGTGTGTGTGTGCCAGGTGGAGCAGCTGATGGAGCAGGGGGTGTGTTAGATGTGATGGTGTGTGTGTGCCAGGTGGAGCAGCTGATGGAGCAGGGGGTGTATTAGATGTGATGGTGTGTGTGGGCCAGGTGGAGCAGCTGATGGAGCAGGGGGTGTGTTAGATGTGATGGTGTGTGTGTGCCAGGTGGAGCAGCTGATGGAGCAGGGGGTGTGTTAGATGTGATGGTGTGTGTGTGCCAGGTGGAGCAGCTGATGGAGCAGGGGACGCGCACGCGCACCACCGCCGCCACGCACATGAACGCTAACAGCAGCCGCTCGCACATGCTCATCATTCTGCAACTCAAACAGGTGACCCCTGACCCCTCACCCTTGACCCCTGACCCTCACTCCTCACCCTCACTCCTCACCCTCACCCCTGACCCCTGACCCTCACTCCTTACCCTCACCCCTGACCCTCACTCCTGACCCTCACCCCTGACCCTCACCCCTGACCCCTGACCCTCACTCCTCACTCCTCACCCCTGACCCTCACCCCTGACCCTCACCCCTCACCCCTGACCCTCACCCCTGATCCCTGACCCTCACTCCTGACCCTCACCCCTGACCCCTGACCCTCACCCCTGACCCTCACCCCTGACCCTCACCCTCACCCCTGACCCCTGACCCCTGACCCTCACTCCTCACCCTCACCCCTGACCCTCACTCCTGACCCTCACTCCTGACCCCTGACCCTCACCCCTGACCCTCACCCCTGACCCTCACTCCTGACCCCTGACCCTCACCCCTGACCCTCACCCCTGACCCTCACTCCTGACCCCTGACCCTCACCCCTGACCCTCACTCCTGACCCCTGACCCTCACTCCTGACCCTCACTCCTGACCCCTGACCCTCACCCCTGACCCTCACTCCTGACCCTCACCCCTGACCCCTGACCCTCACTCCTGACCCTCACCCCTGACCCCTGACCCTCACCCCTGACCCTCACCCCTGACCCTCACCCCTGACCCTCACTCCTGACCCCTGACCCTCACCCCTGACCCTCACCCCTGACCCTCACTCCTGACCCCTGACCCTCACCCCTGACCCTCACTCCTGACCCCTGACCCTCACTCCTGACCCTCACTCCTGACCCCTGACCCTCACCCCTGACCCTCACTCCTGACCCTCACCCCTGACCCCTGACCCTCACTCCTGACCCTCACCCCTCACCCCTGACCCTCACTCCTGACCCCTGACCCTCACCCCTGACCCTCACTCCTGACCCTCACCCCTGACCCCTGACCCTCACCCCTGACCCTCACCCCTGACCCTCACTCCTGACCCTCACCCCTCACCCCTGACCCTCACCCCTGACCTTGACCCTCACCCCTGACCCCTGACCCTCACCCCTGACCCTCACTCCTCCTGACCTATGGCATCAGATTTATGTAAAATCTGATGCCATACTGACCCCTAACTCCTGACCCTAACCCTACCCATGAACACTGACCTCTGTGTGTGTGTGTGTGTGTGTGTGTGTGTGTGTGTGTGTGTGCGCGCACGCACATCCTGGTCCTGCAGATCTTCTCCAAGGAGAGCATCACCAAACAGTCCAACATCAACCTGGTGGACCTGGCGGGCAGCGAGCGGCAGCGGGCGTCCGGCCTGGAGGCTGACCGGCTCAGAGAGGGCGCCGCCATCAACCTCAGCCTCACCACGCTGGGCAACGTCATCAGGTCAGCAGCCTCACCACGCTGGGCAGCGTCATCAGGTCAGGGTCATCGGGTCAGCAGCCTCTCCACGCTGGGCAGGGTCATCGGGTCAGCAGCCTCTCCACGCTGGGCAGCGTCATCGGGTCAGGCCCAGGCTTCGTCCAGGGGCTCGTCCAGGGGCTCATCCAGGGGCTCGTCCAGGGGCTCATCCAGGGCTCATCCAGGGCTCATCCAGGGGCTCATCCAGGGCTCATCCAGGGCTCATCCAGGGGCTCGTCCAGGGGCTCATCCAGGGCTCATCCAGGGGCTCATCCAGGGCTCATCCAGGGCTCATCCAGGGTCTCATCCAGGGCTCGTCCAGGGACTCATCCAGGGGCTCGTCCAGGGTCTCGTGCCATGGCCGTGAATTCCCCTCATCTTCGACATTCAACATGTCTGATCGTCTGGTGTGGTCTCCTCTCTTCTCTCCTCCTCTCTCTCCTCCTCTCTCTTCTCTCCTCCTCTCTCTCCTCCTCTCTCTTCTCTCCTCCTCTCTCTTCTCTCTTCTTCTCTCCTCCTCTCTCTCCTCCTCTCTCTTCTCTCCTCCTCTCTCTTCTCTCTTCTTCTCTCCTCTCTTCTCTCCTCCTCTCTCTCCTCCTCTCTCTTCTCTACTCTCCTCTTCTCTCCTCCTCTCTTCTCTCCTCTCCTCTTCTCTCCTCCTCTCTTCTCTCCTCCTCTCTCTTCTCTTCTCTTCTCTTCTCTTCTCTTCTCTTCTCTTCTCTTCTCTCCTCTCCTCTCCTCTCCTCTCCTCTCTTCTCTTCTCTTCTCTCCTCTCCTCTCCTCTCCTCCTCTCTCTTCTCCTCTCCTCCTCTCTCTTCTCTCCTCCTCTTCTCTTCTCTTCTCTTCTCTCTCTTCTCTCCTCCTCTCTTCTCTCCTGTCCTCTCCTCTTCTCTCCTCCTCTCTCTTCTCTCCTCCTCTTCTCTTCTCTTCTCTCCTCCTCTTTCCTCCTCTTCTCTTCGCTCCTCCTCTCTCCTCTCTCCTCTCCTCCTCTCTTCTCTCCTCCTCTCTCCTCTTCTCTCCTCTCTCCTCTCCTCTCTCCTCTCTCCTCCTCTCTTCTCTCTCCTCCTCTCTCCTCTCCTCTCTCCTCTCCTCTCTCCTCTCCCCCCCCCCTGCAGTGCTCTGGCTGATGTAGCGGTCGGTAGGAAGGTGGTCCACATCCCCTACAGAGACTCCGCCCTCACCAAGCTGCTCCAGTCCGCCCTCGGGGGCAACAGTCGCACTGTCATGGTAACCACGACACTCTTGAGTTATCGGAGTTATCCCTGTCTCCTCACCGAGTTATCATCCCTGTCTCCTCACCGAGTTATCATCCCTGTCTCCTCACCGAGTTATCATCCCTGTCTCCTCATGGAGTTATCCCTGTCTCCTCACCGAGTTATCATCCCTGTCTCCTCATGGAGTTATCATCCCTGTCTCCTCATGGAGTTATCCCTGTATCCTCACCGAGTTATCATCCCTGTCTCCTCATGGAGTTATCATCCCTGTCTCCTCATGGAGTTATCATCCCTGTCTCCTCATGGAGTTATCATCCCTGTCTCCTCATGGAGTTATCATCCCTGTCTCGTCACAGAGTTATCATCCCTGTCTCCTCACCGAGTTATCATCCCTGTCTCCTCACCGAGTTATCATCCCTGTCTCCTCATCGAGTTATCATCCCTGTCTCCTCACCGAGTTATC
>NC_140265.1:5213384-5240884 GCF_949987555.1 Borostomias antarcticus | reverse complement strand
CGTCGTAGTAGTAGTGTCTCTATATCTCCTCCTCTACCTGCAACATTAGAAACAAGTTCTAAAAACAAAAAGGATTTTAAAAAAAACATCCTGTTAAAAAAAGTTATTTACAAAAAAATGACGGGCTGTGCTTAGATAGGCTGGGGGGGGGCTGTGCCCAGATGAGCTGCGGGTGGGCGTCAGATGGGCTGGGGGGGGCTGTGCCCCTGCGGGTGGGCGTCAGATAGGCTGGGGGGGGCTGTGCCCCTGCGGGTGGGCGTCAGGGGGGCAGCTAGGAAGGGAAGTCTTCCTCATCCGAACGCTGGGCTGTGCTCAGATGGACTGTGCTTGGATGGGCTGTGCTCAGACAAGCTTCTGCAGATACCTAAAGACATAATAATAATAATAATAATAATAATTGTGTCTGCAAAACATAAAGACAGTCATTTACTGTACCCTTCCCTGCAAAAAATAAGGCATAAAATTCTGCCCTGCAGACACTCACCATCTTCCTCTGATGTTCCCGGTCCTTCAACTTAGCCTCAATGACCTGCAGCGTTTGGGCAGGGTCCAGTACATCCAGCACTTCTGCCTGGGCACCTCCGGACTCCCCAGGCCGCATGCTCTGGGCCAGCTCCCTCACGCTCTGCGTGAGCTCACGGAGCTGCTCCCGCATCTCTGAGAACTGCTGATGTACCGTCCTCTGGAAATCTAGATATCAACACAGATGTGGCTATAAGTACATTGACATAAAACTAAATTCAACTCAAAATATATCCCTGCATGCAACATGTTCCTGAAATTGCACGTACCAGCATCTGGAGAGCGGCATGGATTGGGTAGAGGGGTACACGGAGTCAATGCTGCTGGAGCCGTTCTCTTGGGCGATGGCGTCACAGAGCTAACTGAAAACCAAAAGGGATAAAGGGTTAATTATCTGGGGTTAATGTGCGTGCCGCCATTCAATTATTACATTACATTTACATTACATTACAGTCATTTAGCAGACGCTTTTATCCAAAGCGACTAACAATAATTGCATTTAACGTGAATTAATGAACGTTAAATTATCACAGTTCACAGACAACAGTCAAATACCGAATGGATTCTCTGTGTGTGAACAGGTTGGAACAAACCAACTGTAGACTACAGGGGGGGTCTCATCTCATACACTTATTTTCCAACAGAAATAATTTGAAAATAAATAGGAAATATGAAACAGATCCATGGACAAGGTTTAAAAAACGAGAGCGTATTTTTCTTATTTTGTCTACTGTATATTAATGAGGGGGACAGATTGGCATATTTCAATATTCCAGGGGACGTGTCCCCTCCAATGAATACATAGTTACGCCTATGTTGCAAAGACATAGTTAGGGAATCAGCCAATCAGATCGCTGGGATTTGCATATATCTTTAGCAAAGATAAGGTGTGCGTGAGTGTGTGTGTGTCTGTGTGTGTGTGAGTGCGTGTAATTTTTCACTAAGTTCCACATAGACGCACTCACAAACACACACTCACACGCACACCTTATATTTGCTAAAGATATATGCAAATCCCAGCGATCTGATTGGCTGATTCCCTAACTATGTCTTTGCAAGGATAAGGTGTGCGTGTGAGTGTGTCAAATTTTTCAGTAAGTTCCACATAGACGCAGACAGACACACACACACTCACATGCAGACCTGCGAAACGTGGCACTTCCCACCCTCCATAGTAGCTGAACAAATGTCTCTTAACATTGTGTGTGTGTGTGTCTGTGTGTGTGTGCCTGTGACATCTGTGCATATGTCTGTTTGAATAAATGTATGTGTGTCTGTATGTGTGTGTGCGTGTGTGTGTGTGTGTGCGTGTGTGCGTGTGTGTGTGTGCGTGTGTGTGTGTGTGTGTGTGTGTGTGCGTGCGTGTATGTATGTGTGTGTGCGTGTGTGTGTATGTGTGTGTGTGTGTGTGTGTGTATGTGTGTGTGTGTGTGTGTGTGTGCGTGTGTGTGTGTGCGTGTGTGCGTGTGCGTGTGTGCGTGTGTGTGTGTGTGTGTGTGTGCGTGTGTGTGTGTGTGTGCGTGTATGTGTGCGTGCGTGTATGTGTGCGTGTATGTGTGTGTGTGTGTTCCAGGAGGACTCTGATCTCCAGGGTCTCAGGCTGTTCGTGGACGAGCAGGGCCGTCTCCTCAGGGACTTCTCCGAGCAGCTGGAGCAGAGCGTGTCGTCTCTCAAACAGGATGTCGCCGCCATCGTTCGACGCAAACGGGAACGCAGTGGAATCTGGTCCTGAGCAGCGAGTGTTTGGATGTGTGTGATGGTCCCATTAATGACAAGAGTCATTGTCGAGAATTATTTTTGATCAACAAACTCAGCTCACCAAACTATCAACTGTCCAATTGGAAAAACAGAATTGTGTACGGTACATGTGGAAGCTGTCTATGTGTATCTATGTTTAAATAAACTCAATTATTTAATCTGTCTAATGTGAGTGTGGTGTCAACCCCAGACCCAATTCCATTTCAAAGCAGGAAGTTTAATTTTCATTTCAATTTAAATTCTGAATTGATGAACTTGAAACGGCATCGACCCCAAGCTTGTCCTGTCCAGTCACCTCGCTGTGGATGGACACCAGGAAAAGAGGGGAGAACTGGAGGAAATGAATGACTTTCACACGTCTTTGCATTTACCAAAGTATTTATTTAAGATACAGATTAACATATATCAGAGATATTCCCTCTATAAGATTGTATCAAAGATTACAAAATGAAACCCTGTTTGGCAAAATGATACAAATCTACCCACATTAGACACTTGGCTACCTCCATATAAAGCCATGTGACACTCTCTGGTCCTCCAAAATCAGACGATTCAATTAAGATCCATCAGTCTGTCTGATGTTAGAATCCATTAATTAACTGAAGTTAATCTTTTTTTTTTGTTCGTCTTTCTTTTGAGAGTTGAAAAAAAACAACAGAAAAGTTACAGTACTTAAAATCTTGACTTTTAAAAGACGGGTCATTTCATGCATATTACATATTGTACATGTATGCGAACTCTTTGCTGTAAGTATTATAATGTATTACGATTAGTAAAAGTAAACTATTGCTGAACAACAAGAAATCAAAGAATGTATAATGAATTCCCTGAGGAGATTACAGCTTTGCCACAATTCACAATGATTGTGTGCTCTATGGAACATCTGATCATCTACCATCTCCTTTTCATACACATAGCTGAGCAATGTTGGGTTGTCTTATTGTTCAAGAGACCATCACCTATTAATATCCATCAATCTCTCTTAAATCCCTTGATTAAAATGTCAGAATCCATCAATTGATTAAACATATGATGAAATAATTTCCCCCCTTTTTTCTTTGAAGAGCAACGATGGAAAAATAAAGTTGTTTTTTTTTTATACAGAGCTACGACTGAATGTATGTTGCGCTTTATGAAAATAGTCTCTAATACACCATTTTCTTTTGGAACATCTCTTCCTGTCCACTGGCCTACTTTGCTGCCATTCCACAGCTAGGCTGAGACGCTGGGACCATGTTTCCATCCACTTGTCAATCGAATTATGCGAAAATCGCTAAAAATATGAATGCGAATAAAGCCGGTGAACGTGCGTTTCCATCTAGAGCTTTTAATCGGATAAAGCATTTTTCACAAAAGCCTTTTATCGAACAAGAGAAAATCCGACGAGATCGACAGTACAAACTTTTGCTCGATTTTCATGACTTTTAATCGAATTGTAGTGTTTCCAGAAGGCATTTTTAATTCGATATAACTTAATTCGCATAAAACGTGTGGATGGAAACATGGCTACTATCTACACTTGTCTCAGCATGTCTTAGTTGAAGCCAAGTGTTTGATATAAGCAATTGTCCAGATCATACATAATCGTTATCATCACAGAACAGGCCTTGGCACCTTTGCTCATGATCATGTCTATAACGTCCCGCGCTTTCTCCGTTTTATGGAGCTCTGCCTTCACTGAAACCATCTCGTTTTCATTGATCACCCTTTTATCCAGAAGGCTGTCCAGCAGATCGTCGATAACGGACTTGGAAACTCGCTTCACAAACTCCTTCCGTGCAGAACGCAGCTGGTCTTCAGCTGAGCCGCTCTGAGCCTCTGTCTGTCGGTCACACATCAGAAAGGCACCTGGGGGTGGAGAGGAAACGAAGATGTGTTCAGTACAGCCGTGTTGGCTGTGCCAGATGAGTGTTGATGAGAGAGAAGCAGCTGATCACTGCTCTACTCTCACCAGCTAAATCACATTACAAATGATTCTAGAGTCTCACCAGCTAAATCACATTACAGATGAGTAGAGTCTCACCAGCTAAATCACATTACAGATGACTAGAGTCACCAGCTAAATCACATTACAGATGAGTAGAGTCTCACCAGCTAAATCACATTACAGATGACTAGAGTCACCAGCTAAATCACATTACAAATGAGTAGAGTCTCACCAGCTAAATCACATTACAGACGAGTAGAGTCTCACCAGCTAAATCACATTACAGATGAGTAGAGTCTCACCAGCTAAATCACATTACAGATGAGTAGAGTCTCACCAGCTAAATCACATTACAGATGAGTCTAGAGTCTCACCAGCTAAATCACATTACAGATGTGCAGCCAGGCGAAATAGCTCCAGGGGACCTGGTCCCAGGCGAGTTGAACAGCTGTCCACCCAGAGACGGGATCTCTCGTTGCGGCATGAAGTTCGCGGCTAACCCGCCGAGCTCGAGACAGAATGAATACCACCTACTGTACTAGCAAACAAAACATGTTGGGGTGTAGAGGAAACCTCGATGTGTTCAGTACAGCCGTGTTGGCTGTGCCAGATCATTTTTGCCATTGTTTTCGCGTTTGGAAATCCATGGGAGTGAATGCAACTATGGCTCATTCACCTCCATGTATTTCCAAACGCGAAAACAACGGCAGTGAAAAACAATCGGAGTCTGGTAATGATGAGTTTGTAACCCCGATAGTGTGTTCAGCCTGTTATTTTGACTATTTTGGTTCTTGAAGTGATGTTTTTACAGTGAACTTTTAACATTGAAGTCAACGGGCACTTCCGCATCCGGTGAATAAGGTGAATGGAAAGCAATTGGCTATAACAACATAAGAGTGGCAGCATTGACAGCAACTCAAATGAGCTAATCCCATAGCTGTACCATTGCTAGCTAGCCATGAGCGAACTGTTGGATACTGCATTTGCTGTGCAACGTATTCCATTGTCCAGTTGTCAAATCTATTTGCCAACAAACTGTTTGAGAGCCAGCACACCTCAGTGTCCCCTAATCCAAAACATTTTTCATATATCACCTAACCTCTCCAGCACCTCACCAATATCAATTATTTTCTCTCTTTAGAGAAGAGTACAATCCATTACAACTATTGCTTACAATGTTTTATTGTTGTTTTGTAATATTTTATCATGAATATGATAAATAGATGCTGCATGTAGTTAAAGAAAGTGTTATTCAGTTTTTCCGATGCTAAAATTGACTGTAAATCCACGTTTTAAAGCTGATATTTCAAATAATAACTGACTGAGGGAAAGTGCCCCCTGGCGCCCATGGGCGGTTCGCCTCTCTTCCTCCTGTCCTCAGTTTTTTGAGTCACCAACTGCCACTGGTGTGGATGTACTGTACCTGTTAGTGGGATACGTGAGGATGTACTGTACCTGTAAGTGGGATACGTGCCGCCCACACCTCCTCTCCTTTTCCTCCCTGCTTCCGAAGCTTCAGCATCACCTCGTCTGTGTCAGCTCTCAGAAACACCTGGAAGGTGGGGGGGTAGGTTGGACTGTAGCTCCAGTCGTCCTGAACACCCTGAAACACCAAGTGAGGGTCGTTAGCAGATTCATCTGGATCACTCAGAACTCTGACTGGTCTGGATGAATCTAGGCCGGAAAATGACACAACATTGTTATATGGGTTAACTTTCCCTTTATAACTCTTCTGTGCACTGAGCAACATCAAAAACTCTGTTCTAGATGTTTGCCGTTAATCAACAAGTTGAATGCCTTCATATTAAAGAGTAATTAACTAATATTCAACTATTATTAACGTGTGCAACATAATTCACTTCATGTGGCATCGTCCTCTACACAAACGCATCATGTAACGAGTGGCAGTCCACCTCTTTGATCTTGTTTCTCTCCACCACATCGCAGCAGACAGAGTAGGATTCCCCGCGAGTGAGAGTGCAGTCGGAGTAGACGGGCACGTACGCGCTCCCTTTCTGCGTTCTCTCCACCTGGAACGGGCACAAGTTGTGAAAAGTGTCAGCGTTTACGTATTTTTTAGCCATTACCCGATTAACCGAAGGTCCCTACTTTAGATTCATACTATTTCAGAGCGCTTTGGTGTAACCACGTCATTAGATATCATAAAAAATGTTGGGCATTATGAAAGTATTTTTATACTTGGTTTAAAAATAAAGATTCAAGCTGGTTTCAAACAAAGACAATAGTTTATACTATGTTACGATTTGCAAATTCGGACTCGAGCACAGGAAGTGAATCCAGGCTGAGTGAGTCACCGGGGAACGAAATCGATAGTTTATAACGTGAAAAAGGAAGTGACATAGTTTCAGGATGAAGAGGACAGGGAAGTGATGTCACACAGGAAGAATTTGTAGTTTAAACAGACTGATTCTAGAGGAACGGACTACAAAGTTAAAACAACAGTCAAGTAGGAAAACAAAACACTTTGTGACTTGAATTTCATTCCCAGCATGGTGGAAGAACATGTGTACCTCTTTGAGGGGGATGTTCGCCGGCAGAACGATCAGGTTGAGGATAGATCGCAGGGGGCCGAGAGATTTGAGGAAAGGCAGCACCTGTCCTCTGATGGTGATGAGTGGAGATTCTCTCACCAGACCCCATAAGGACAGTTGTGTGATTTCCACCACCACATGCGTGTCAGTTAGCCTCAGGGGTGGCAAAAGGTCCACATAGTAACCACGGACATGGGCCACAGACAATGACTCAAGACCCTCTCCTGGAAGATAGAAAGGTTTCATTGTGTTGTATAGCTGAGTCCTTAGGCAAAGTGAGTTTATTTGTAGAGCACATTTCAGCAACAAGGCAATTCAAAGTGCTTTACATGAGATATTAAAAGCATCATGACAAAGTGCAACACATAAAAGGTCATATAAAACGAAATGGGAAAAAAAGGACATTTAAAACAAAATGCAGGAAAAATAAAATACAGGAATAAAAGTTACAGTGCAGTGTATGAATTCATAATTATTTGATTTAATAAAAAAGCAGCAGCAAAAAGAAAAAGCTTCAGTCTTGATTTAGAAGAACGGAAGTAAGCATAGTATGATCGAGTGTAAGTGGTGTGAAACTCACCAGAGAGAATCTCACAGTGGGGGAGGTGCAGCTGACGGTAAGTCCCCTGAGGACAGCCGATGCTGAACAGGGGTCCTGCGGGGGTCTGGCCTATGGAGGACAGGAGACCCTCGTCCCACTGGACACAGCTGTACAGAATGTCCCCCGGTCCCTCCATCTGAAAGCCCAGGCCTGTCAGACTGCACTGGAACAGACCAGCATGGGGACACTGGAGCCTGGGGGACACAAAAGCGGTCATTACACTATCACATTCAAAATAAAGTGAAGGAAAGTAAGAAATTTGGTACCACGATAGTGAGCGGTCACCTGTATGAAGGCTCTGTAGGTCTTGTGGAGAGTACAGGCTTCAGAATGGACGGGGGCTGGAGGGGGGGGGGGTAGGAAAGCCAAAAGGAAATGACCATTCAGGACGGTCATCTACAACACCCTCACAGGGAACACTGCACTCGGTTCCACAATAAGACATATTTCGGATTTACGTTAAATTGGAAAGTTGTGGACTAATTTCCACATTCAACAAACTCAACCCCCCCCCCCCTCCCTGTTTCCCGCCCATAGGAACTTAGCCTCAGGAATGAAGACAGACAGAGTAGTCTACGATCTGGCAGTCTACCTACCGGCCCCTGTGGTGTGTATTTCCAGCCATGTGCAGGTCCAGGGTTCGGTTTGCTGTCTGGAGATGTCTGTGTCTCGTCCTCTGAGGTGTGGTCATCCACTGGTGTGGATTCCTGGGGGCCTTTATGAAAGCATAAACAGGTCAGACCCACTCCCACTCAGCCAGGAATAACATCTATGGGCCTCAAAATGGAGCAAAGCAAAGCAGAGCTGTAATTCCCCTCGGCAATGTTATTTCCCCTGTCTTTTTTGTTGTTGTGTAAACAATGCTTCTCTTAGGCAGGAAGTACGAACTCCTTGAGTAGAGCCACTGCGCATAGACAAAATATACACTACCTGTACTGCCATTTCCTTTTGATAAATGACTCAACTGAATTCGTGAGTATTACTGACTAAACCTAATACTGTATAAACACAGAGGGCAATTACACAGAGCGAGCAATT
Source organism: Borostomias antarcticus (assembly GCF_949987555.1). Lineage (NCBI taxonomy): Eukaryota > Metazoa > Chordata > Actinopteri > Stomiiformes > Stomiidae > Borostomias > Borostomias antarcticus. The sequence continues at coordinate 5,232,486 of NC_140265.1, read as the reverse complement.
AACTGATTATGGTCGAGAAATTATCTGAGTAAAATATTTCTGTGGGTTTTAATGCGTGCCTCAGATATTCACCATCTACTGTTAGTAATCAGTCAGAGAGCCATACTCACTCATTTGTCCACCTCTGCCATCAATGTCAGGAACAGCGTTTCTTGCCACCATCTCCTCTATCTTCTCCAGCAGCTCTGTGACTTGAGTGCCTTCACCCCACTTGTCATTGTTGAGGACATGATATCTGTTCCCACATTTCACTATAAGCCACTGGAGGACCTTGCCTTCTCTCACAATGTGCTGCTCGATGCTTGTGTCTCCCAGACTGTCCCCACCGGTAAACACCACTAGAGTGCGACTCCACACTTTCTCGCCGAGGAGCTCGAGATGTTCCTCGACAGCGTTGGCTATTTCCTCGGTGAACGAGATAACCAGCGGTACGACCAGGAGGAGAGTGTGGGTTCCCTTGGGACACAGAGACACACTGCGTACGATCTCCTGTTTAACCAGCTCCGGAGTGTCCTCTGCAGGGAGGTTCGCCCACCAGCCTGGCGTGTCGACCACAGTGACCTGCCTCTCTGCGACTTCTCCCTGTCTCTTCACACACTGGGCAGCGGCAGCGGTCATCAGGTCAAACTCCTCTCTGCCCAGGATGGTGTTTCCTGATGAGGTCTTTCCTGAACGTCGACACCCCAGGAGCACGATACTCAGCTCTGAGAGACGGAGGGAGTCGCCTGGCAGAAAAGACGCAAAATATTCTTAAGAACACATTTCTTGTGAACGAATTATTATACACAGGAACTTCATCCCTGTTTCCTGCCACCATCTTCTCTATCTTCTACAGCAGCTCTGTGACTTGGACCAGTTTAGAACCATGAGGTCTGTGTTCTCCGAGGTCTGTGCTCTCTGAGCATCATTTCTAGTTCAGATTTGAATTTATTGCATTTTAGTATTATTCCATCCCGCCAGGCTGTAAAGATTGCTTTACTAATTTATTAACTGTGGTTACCAGTAAATGCATGGATAGTGGAGTTTATCCATGTTTTTGTCATTTGATATTATATGTCAGAGTTCCCCTCACATTCAATGACCAACCTTCCTGTGATTCTTTTGACTTTGGGTCCTACAGTAGCTGAGTGTGTTGACAAAGCAGCAAGGATGGGGAAACACAACCAATAAATACAACCAATAAATATTGGAATGTGCATTACCTATCTTTGCTTCATTGTTAGGACCGAATCTCAAGGAATCGCTGAAAAGTTGTCATTGGTCACGTATGGATTTTGAAAGTTGTCATTGGTCATGTACAGGAAAAACTCACCCATGCTTGTTCGAAGTTTCTGTCTCTCTTTCGTCATGTCTTCCTCCTTCTTCATCGCTTTCTTGACCGATGACTCTCTCCTGCGTTCGAGCGTGAGTATCTCTTTGTCGATCTCATAGTGGCCTCCTCCGTTTCCTGCCACCATCTCCTTCATCTTGTCCAGCAGCTCTGTGACCTGAGTGGGATCATCCCTGTTCCAGTTGTTGAGGACATGATACCTGTTCCCACATTTCTCAACAAGCCACTGGAGGGCCGTCCCTTCTCTCTCGATGTGCTGCTCGATGGTTGCGTCTCCCACAAAGTTCCCACAGATGAACAGCACTATGGCGTGACCCCACACTCTATCACTGAGAAGCTGCAGGTGACCCACTAGCGACCTTCTGTGTTCCTCTGTGAACGACTCATCCAGACGTATGACCAGGAGGAAGGCGTGGGGTCCCGGGAGACACAGAGACACACTGCGTACGATCTCCTGTTTGACCAGCTCCGACGTGACCTCTGCGGGGAGATTGACCAACCACCCTGGAGTATCGACCACAGTGACCTGGACCCCTGCTACCTCTCTCTGGTTCTTCACAGACTGAGTAGTTCTCTTCAAGTTAAACACCCCTCTGCCCAGAATGGTATTTCCCGATGTACTCTTCCCTACAAATCTCCAACCCAGCAGCACCATCCTCAACTCTGAGATAGGGGGGGTGTTAGCTGGCAGACACAGGGAGAAAGAGAGAGAGAACATTATTTCTTTTCACATTTTACAATGAAGCCGTTAATAGTGTTATTAACTGAAATATCATTATCAGGTAATCCTAACATAAGACAATGCAGAAATATCTTCTATTTGTGATTGTTTCGGTTTATTTATTTTAATCTGTTGAATGTCGATGAGCAAAACATTATGTTTTGTTCGTATAGAACACTTCGGTTATTTTGTGTTACAATCTACAGTAGATCTACAGTCGGTATACTCAATAACGCACAATTAATTAAATAGCACCAAGAATGCAGTAGACACTGAAGTAAACTCACCCATTTGTGATCTGAGAGTCTCCCTCTGTTTCTGCACATTCACCAGCCGCTGTCGTGCTCTCTCTTCCTCCGCTCTCCTTCTGCCCTCTATACTCTCTAGTATCTCTCTATCTACCCCATAGTGGTCTCCTCCGTTCCCCGCCACCACCTCCTCGATCTTGTCCAACAGCTCTGTGACCTGAGTGACGTCACTCGTGTTCTGGTTGTTGAGGACGTGATACCTGTTCCCGCATTTCTCAACGAGCGTCTGGAGGGCCGTCCCTTCTCTCTCGATGTGCTGCTCGATGCTTGTGTCCCCCAGCCAGTCCCCACAGGTGAACAGCACCATTGTGTGACTCCAGACTCTCTCACTGAGAAGCTGCAGGTGTACCTCTATCGATTTTTGGTGATGCTCTGTGAATGACCTATCTAGCCGTATGACCAGGAGGAGAGTGTGGGGTCCCGGGGGACACAGAGACACACTGCGTACTATCTCCTGTTTAACCATCGCCGTAGTGATCTCCACACGGATATTCACGAACCAGCAAGGAGTGTCGATCACAGTGACCCGCCTCTCGGCTACTTCTCCCTGTCTCTTCACACAGTGAGCACTTCTCCTCAGGTCAAACTCTCTGCCCACGATGGTGTTCGCGGATGAACTCTTCCCTACGGCACCGTACCCCAGTAGCACCATCCTCAGCTCTGAGAGAAAGGGGGAGCCACCTGTGACAGAGAGAGAGAGAGAGAGAGAGAGAGAGAGAGAGAGAGAGAGAGAGAGAGGGTAGAGGGAAAAAGATTGTTGCTTGTTAGCAAGGATACTGTTGTTAACTTTAACTTTGATACATTTTGATTAAGGATAATTGTTAAAGGTGTAGTAAATGGAAAATGCATGTTCAGCCCTGTTGTAAGGTTACTTATGATCATATACAATGGTTCAGATCAAAACGTTGACAAAACTAGCACTTTTGAGAAAGTCTGATAATTGCTCTACCACCGTTTTGGCCATACAATGGATGTGGAAAATCATTCAAAAAACATGTTAAACTCTCAATTTCAAAGACACATCCACATCATATGTGGCCGTTCTACTGTACTATTTACATTCTGCAGGCTGACACGCTCTTACCAACCTTTTCTTTTTGTACCGATACCATGTATCAGTTTAAATACTGTATGTTTTTTTTGCAACAGAAGCTGAAAGAGCCCATTTGGACAGCACACAGAGGAGATGGCATATCTATCACACTAATATTCTCTGCATTATTTCGTACGGTCATGTAAACAACAATAATCTGAAGTTCTTTTGTGTCATAACCTGTCTCTGCATTGTCAGTATTGTCACACACACACTGAAATAAACTCACCCATTTGTGATCTGAGAGTCTTTCTCTGTTCCTGCATCTTCCTCATCCTCTCTTGTGCTCTCTCTTCCTCAGCTCTCACTCTCACCTCCATCCTCTCCAGTATCTCTCTGTCTATCTCAAAGTGGCTTCCGTTCCCTGCCACCATCTTCTCCATCTTGTCCAGCAGCTCTGTGACTTGAGTAGCAACCTTGTTCTCAATGTTGAGGATGTGATACCTGTTCCCACACTTCTTAACAAGACACTGAAGGGCCTCCCTTCTCTCAATGTGCTGCTCGATGGTTGTGTCTCCCAGACACTCCGCCGGGGTGAACACAACCATGGTGTGACTCCAGACTCGATCAGTGAGAAGCTGCAGGTGCTGCTCTACTGATATTCTCTCCTCCTCTGAGTATGAAGTTGATTGAATCCCTATGAACAGGAGGAAGGCGTGGGGTCCTGGGGGACACATAGTCACACTGCGTACTATCTCCTGTTTGACCAGCTCAATAGTCCTTTCAACAGGGTGATCATAATTCCATCCTGGAGTGTTGACCATAGTGACCTGCCTCCCTGCTACTTCTCCCTGTCTCTTCACACACTGAGCAGTGCTCCTCGGCTCAAACTCCTCTCTGCCCAGGATGGTGTTTGCGGATGAACTCTTCCCTGATCCTCGACTACCCAGAAGCACAGTCCTCAGCTCTGGGAGATGGGGGGCGTCACCTGTCCGAGAGGGAGAGAAAGGCCATGTTAATGTAATTTCAAGTGATCACCCATGTGTTCACTCCAAAAATAGTTTTTCTGTTTTCCTACTTGACTGTTGTTCTAACTTTGTAGTTCGTTCTCATAGATCAGTCTGTTAAAACTACAAATGCTTCCTGTGTGACATCACTTCCCTGTCCTCTTCATCCTGAACTTATGTCACTTCCTTTTTCACGTTATAACCATTCTACCTTGTCCTCAAGTGAATCAAAGGTCAAGGTCACCATGACATCACAAAAGGCACTTTTGAACGCTAATGCTAGCTAGCTAATGCTAATTCTAACACTTATGCTAGCTTTAGCTAACTAGAATTAGTGTTAGCATTAGCATTATAGTTAGCATTAGCGTTAGGTTAGCAGTGAGTTAGGGTTAGTTAGGTTAACTGCAACTTGCATTGTTGGGCGGAGGCATTTAGCCACTACGTGGTTTTTCTAGTTTTTTTCTGGAATTTTACCTAAAAATGAGGAGGTTGGAAATCGGTCTAGAATTACTGAGGACTGGAGTCTAGGTTATTTTTCTTCAGAAGAGGTTTTACCAGGACAGTTTTAAGAGCCGATGGGAAAAAACCTGTACTGAGGGAACAGTTAAGAATGGCTAAAGTGTCCTCAGACACAGAGTCAAAAATAGTCTTAAAAAACTTGGTGGGAACAGGATCGAAAAGGCATGTAGACGACTCAAGTTGTGACACCACTGCTCTGTGGAGAAGGAGGGTGATTAAGTAAAACCTTTGGTCTGGCGTTTGGTCAACCTGTTAGCTATCTTATCTCTAAAACATGCTACACATTGCTCACACTTAGAAGTAGAGAACATGTTGACAGGTGTGTAGGGGGCAGGGTTTATGAGGCTGTCAATTGTTGAAAAAAAGCACCCTAGAATTGTTATGATTTCTGTAGATCAATTTTGAGAAGTGATATCTCTTAGCATTTCTTATAACTTATTAAATTATAACTTATAACTTATTTCTTATTTATAAAATAAAATAGGTGGTCAGAAACGGCAGGGTCACTGATAGAAGATACAACAGTCATGAGACCCTCTGAGATCACAAGGTCAAGGGTGATCACAAGGTCAAGGGTGATCACAAGGTCAAGGGTGTGACCTCGGTTGTGAGTGGGTCCAGTGACATGCTGACTAAAGTCCTGTAGGCATAGTGAGATAATGAAATATAGTACTATACTGTATCTTGGCAATGCTAAACAAGTGATGTCTGTCAGTACAAAGTGAAATGTTTGGGGATTTACATGAAGAGGGTTTACCTGAAGCCATTGTTGTCCTTCCTTATTTCTCTCCACCTCTGGATCTGTCCTCCTTCTCTCTTGATCTGCAGAGACTGGATTAATTATTTATTAATTAATAATTATTGACAAATTAAAAGTTCACCCACCTTCGAAAACCGCAGCATACAAAGATGCAAATTTACTCTGCCGAGTGCAAGACGTTTACTGCCAGCCCGACAAGCAAGAAAATATTTAAAATTTTTCTCCTGTCATGTTCATTAAGATTCCAACGAGGAGTAGGCTAGTTTTAGTGTGTTGCCAGCCTGACAAGCAAGAAAATCGTGTTTTCAACTTTGTCCCTAAAGCAATTATCATACATTCAGATCAAGTTACCTCAGACACAGCGACGGCGCAGAGCGAGAGGTAGCCTAATCATTTCAAAAGTTATGGGAGGGCTCACTGGAAGAAAACAGGAGAGGGTCACGCTTTTTTAAATTGTACTCCAAGGGAGGGTTACTGTTTTTTCAGAGTCCAGGCGAGGGTCATACAAATTTTAATTCATCAAAATAAAATATATAATTCAGCTTTTTGGAATTCAGTAAGCTTTTGTATGACCTGCTGTGCTATTGTTTCTCTTTGGCTGCCCTATCAGTTGATCTTTGTGCTTGGCCTAGTCACACCTGGTGATTCAGTGGCGCTCTGCTGGTGATGACTGAGTAGATGCAACAGCATTTCGCTTCACAGTTTTATGTTTATATTGATGCCCTAAACGCCACAGTGAAAGTCCACGAAGATCCGGTTGAAGCCGACAACACCTTCGGACACCTCGCTTTCCAACACACTACCTTCCAGCAGAGACGGATTACGGACCGGGCCAATGGGGCCGGCGCCCAGGGGCCGTTGACTACCAGGGGCCCCCGTTCGCGAAGCCCATCAACAATCTTTTCTTTTGATGCCCGTTCTATAGGGCCCTCTGACTACCAGGGCCCCTGTAGAGGGTCAGGTGCCCAGGTAGTCAGACGGCTCTATAGGAGGGCTGGGGGCCCTGGTAGTCAGAGGGCCCTATAGGAGGGCAGGGGGCCCTGGTAGTCAGAGGGCCCTATAGGAGGGCTGGGGGCCCTGGTAGTCAGAGGGCCCTATAGGAGGGCTGGGGGCCCTGGTAGTCAGCGGGCCCTATAGGAGGGCTGGGGGCCCTGGTAGTCAGAGGGCCCGATAGGAGGGCTGGGGGCCCTGGTAGGGACGTGCTGACCCAGCGATTTGTCGACGGGGGAGGGAGGGTTTACCGCGTCACTGTGATTCTCCAGAACCTGCAGATGGCCCGCACGGCCCTGGTCCCTGGTAGTCAGAGGTCAGAGGGCTCTAGTGCCCCTAGCCCTCCTAAAATGCCCTCTGACCTCTCTCAGTTGTGCACAATGTCTCCCAGTTGACGCCGACTAAATTCAGGGAATGCGCTGCGCACGGGACATAATGGATCAGTAGGTTTTTTCGTTTAAGATGTGCTTTGACCCCATTGTACTTTCCAGGCATGTTACTCACATATATGACTGCCCCTACAGTTGGACAGCTCAGCCCAGTAGTGATTAAGGTACGGTTTGCATAATTAATTAGGCATTTATGACTTATTCATAACATTGTTATGCTAATAAGGCCCTGCAGGTGTTTTGTGAGTGTGCATGTGCGTGCATGTGCGTGCGTGTGTGAGTATGCGCGTGCGTGTTTGTGTGTCCCAGCCAAAGTGGTTGTATTTTAGGTGTGTCACGCGGGTTTTTAGGGGGATTTGCATTAGCATTCGTGTGTGTGTGTTTTGGTTGGTATGTGGGTGATCAAGGCACTTTAGATCCCCCCCAAAAATACAAACACTTCTGCTCATTCGTGGTCCTCATTCGTCTATAGGCCTATGGGTCAATATAACTGCACAAGTTTGGATTTGATTTCGCTCAAGAGCGGAGACATCCCACGCCTTGTGTGCTCAAGCTACTGTATGCTATCAGTCCCTTAGGCTACTCTAGGTAATCAGTCAACCCACTGCTACCAGTAAGCCAACTAGAGATTGGTTCTAGTTGGCTTAGAGCCAATCTCTAAATACCAACATCATTGCTTGCTCAATGATGTTGGTATTTAGCATTATAAGCCCTGTTGTACGGTTATTTACGATTTATTTACGATCATATACAACAGTTCATAACATTTTGACAGACTGTGCATTCTTGAGATATTAGTGCACATTGCTCATGTCACAGATACATACTCAATCCCTTTGGGCTATAAAGTGTGCTACACGGTACCCGTAGAGATCCACTGTAGCTGTGACAATGAGCAACGCAATCGTCAAAATGTTTATATGATCGAATAGATCATACTATTAACTATCAACTGGTCGATTTGTCAGTAGCCTACTCCTGAAGCTGAAAGATGATGTTTATTATGTGATTTGAAGGAAATCGAAAATGAAATCCACTTTCTTTTCTATTGCGTATGCTGAAATACGAGATGTATTTTTTCATAACATGTCATCTATTTGTGATGATTTCTTCTGGCTAGATGATAATAAAAGACTTGATATATGCTTTAGGAAAGGTACTTTACTTTGTAAAGCATGGGGAAAAAAGGCAGACTACTTTGTATGTACTGAACTGAGTTTGAGAAAATGGATTGTTCTTTATTTTGTTACGTTTTTATTCTATGGATTTATTGTACATGTAATTTACTGTATTAATCTGTCTAATGGCATCTTTTGGTGCATGACACAGGAAATAAACCAATATCATATCATATCATAAATCGTAAATGGCGTATGAGGCTAAATACTAAACTAGTCCTTTAATGCCTTTTTTAACTTAATCATATGGGGCACTTCATCAGATTGCATTAGATATGCTACTTATAACTATCCAAGTTGTTATGTGTAGGCCTAACATTCGTGTTATTACTAGAGATTATTCTTACTAATGATTTTTTGTAATTGGTAGGCTTAGTCGAAACAACATGGTGAAAATCTACTTGCAAAAATAAACATGTTTTCCTTTTGGAATAGGGACTACACTACTACAGTCTACGGTATTGCAATATCTACAATATTTTCAATATTTAACAGTAGTTATTACAATATTACAGCTAACACAATTATTGACAAATTAAAAGTGCACCCACCTTGAAACCTGCAGCACGCAAAGACGCAACTTTACTCTGCCGAGTGCAAAAGACGTTTACTGCCTTAAGCAAGAATGCTTTACATTTCTCTCCTGTCATGTCATGTCCCTTTCATGTCCTGTCAAGACATTAAGATTCCAAGAGGAGTAGGGTAGTTTTAGTGTGTTGCCAGCCTGACAAGCAAGAAAATCGTGTTTTTAACTTTGTCCCTAAAGCAAATATCATACATTCAGATCAAGTTACTTTAGACAGCGCCTGCGCAGAGCGACAGGTAATCATTTCTAAATTGATGGGAGAGTTCACTGGAAGAAAACAGGAGAGGGGTCACGCTTTTTAAAATTGTACTCCAAGGGAGGGTTACTGTTTTTTCCAGTCCAGGGGAGGGTCATACACATTTTAATTCATCAAAATAAAAAATAAAAATCAGCTTTTTGGAATTCAGTAAGCTTTTGTATGACCTGCTGTGCTATCGTTACTCTTTGGCTACCCTATCAGTTGATCTTTGGTCTTGGCCTATTCACACCTGGTGAATCAGTGACGCTCTGATGACGGAGTAGATCTAGCAACTCGCGTGCGAACAGACATCAAGTTGTACAGTATTCAAGTTGTACGAATGGTCCCGTAGTACAACTTTATATCTACGGATTCATCTTTTTTAGTCAAAAGGTGCATCAAACTTTGCCCACTTCATACATTAGCCGGTTGCGAGACACGTATATATATATATATATATATATATATATATCTGCATGCATGTACATCTGTCATTAGATTCAGCTGCTGTTGTGAGTAATGCTTTCTGTGTGCAGCCTCTCAGAGTCAACACTGATATTAGATAGATAGATAGATAGATAGATAGATAGATAGATAGATAGATAGATAGACAGACAGATAGATAGATAGATAGATAGACAGATAGATAGATAGACAGACAGACAGATAGATAGACAGACAGACAGACAGACAGACAGACAGACAGACAGATAGATAGATAGACAGACAGACAGACAGACAGACAGACAGATAGATAGATAGATAGATAGATAGATAGATAAACAGATAGATATAGCATATATACATACATACGTATGTATCCTTTCTTCCTCATTGGATGCTGCTAGCTTGCTATACTGTATGGAAACAATGCAATCATTGAAAAAGGAAACAATAAACAATCACTTTTGTTTTTATTTAAATAGTTGTTCATTGAGCAGACATTTTAAAGTCGGTATCTTACATGGCACACAAAGACAGGCAAGGCAAAACATCGTTAAATAATCTTTCACAGAAAGAACAGTCGTAAAGAGTTAAAGTTTCACATACTGTAGGTTAGCAACAGTGACTCGAACAGGGAAGACAACGACACGCAAAACAAGTGTGCAAGACTGGAACTTGAACTAACAACAATCAGACTACATACAATCAGGCCTACCTCCACATACACACAGAGTAGGACTACCTCTACATACACACAGAGTAGGCCTATATACACACAGAGTAGGCCTATATACACACAGAGTAGGCCTATATACACACAGAGTAGGCCTATATACACGGCATGCAGAGTAGCCTATCTCTACATACACAGAATAGGCCTATCTCTACACACATACAGGGTAGGCCTATCTCTACATACACACAGAGTAGACCTGTCTCTACACACATACAGGGTAGGCCTATCTCTACATACACACAGAGTAGACCTATCTCTACATACATGCAGAGTAGGCCTATCTCTACATACACACAGAGTAGACCTATCTCTACATACATGCAGAGTAGGCCTATCTCTACATACACACAGAGTAGGTCTATCTACATACACACACAGAGTAGGCCTATCTCTACACACACACAGAGTAGGCCTATCTCTACGTACACACAGAGTAGGTCTATCTACATACACACACAGAGTAGGCCTATCTCTACATACACCGAGTAGGCCTATCTCTACATACACACAGAGTAGGCCTATCTCTACATACACACAGAGTAGGCCTATCTCTACATACACACAGAGTAGGTCTATATACACACAGAGAAGGCCTATCTCTACATACACAAACTGTAGGCATGTACACACAGAGTAGGCCTATATACACACAGAGAAGGCCTATCTCTACATACACAAACTGTAGGCATGTACACACAGAGTAGGCCTATATACACACAGAGTAGGCCTATATACACACAGAGTAGGCCTGTCTACATACACACAGAGTAGGCCTATCTCTACATACACGTATGTCTATCTCTGCTGAAGGCTACCTCTCCTCCTAGGGCTCATAAACTGATGGTCAAGTTCCCAGACACAGATTAAACCTGAATTAGACCAGGAGAACATGTCGCTGGAGCTTTCTATGAACAAGGGACTACTAGTTCAAGGCTAATCCTAATCTATGTGGGCTAACCGCCCCAGTGGAACCGTTCAGCGTCTAAGAGGCGTGGAGAACACCAGCTTGTTTACTCATCTCAATATTTTGTTGCAACACTGCCCCTTGTGGCGACATATGGCAGTGTTCATCTGGTCTTCAGACAGCCTGTTCAATAACATCTTTTTTTTTTTTTTTTTTACTAGAACTTAAAACATTGGTTAGGAAGAGTGGTTTTATAGTGAAGTGACTTTAAGGATAATTAGCATGCACCATGTGGACAGATATACATGTCCTCTCCTCCACAGGTATTCCTTTTGCACCGAATATTTTATACATTATTATTATTATACATTATTGTGGTTATCAACATGATCAATGACGAGGAGGACCAGCAGACGGTATCATCAGTGTGATCAGCAGCGCCTCTCGCAACGTAATACACGGCATCTCCTAACTTCCTGCATAAACGGACAGCAAGGTTAAACAATCACATCGACTCATCTCATTGTCACACACACTCATACCGAAGACAATTCACGGCAAGTTACCATCATACCGGGATACTTCCCAGTGTGCACTGCAGCAGATACACACCAGGGACTGGTATCTAAAATCAAGTCATTGGAGGAAAGGAGACGGAGGTGGGAGAGACATGAACTGGTAGAGAGACAAGAATCACTGTGTGGGTGGACTCTTAGACTGGCTTGTTGTTTCGTTGTTTTGTTGATGATGCACAATTGGCAATTTGAGAGATTCTCCAGTCAGTGAGACTAAAAGTCTTTGACGCTTAATCCTCTACGTCTCAATGAACAAAATTCTGATTTCTAAAATTATAAAATAAAATATAATATTCAGTGCATTCAATAAAATTTCAATAAAATTCATACAACCAAAGCAAAAATGCATACATCAACTGGATCTGCTTTCCCCATCTTGATCATCAACCCATTTATAAAGAAAGAGACAGAGAGAGAGATGGAGAGAGGAAGACAGAGACAGAGAGAGACAGGGAGAGGAAGAGAGACCGATTTAGAGAGAAGGACAGAGAGACGGAGCGAGAGAGATGGCCAAACAGACATGTGAAGAGCATGTGATGGCTTCATCCACGTCCTGAGTTTATGCTTGCATTGCTCATTAGTACAGAAATCACAGTGATTTTTATATTTCTCAAACTCCTCTGTGCATGTGAGAGAGAGAGAGAGAGAGAGAGAGAGAGAGAGTGCAGACCTACACCCCTAACCAGAGTTAACAAACAACTAAGGAATCCCGCTTAGCTTCGACGAGGGACTGGGAACCATAGCGACTGACTCTTGTTGTCATGGGGAGGTTTCCTGTGATGCTGTCTGCTCAATGCGCTGTTCTTCACACGGTTAAGTTCACTCTATTCAGATTTAGCTCGTCCTAAACACCACGTGGTTGGCGTGTCAGCCGGGATGTGTCGCCATGTGTAGCAAGACGTCAATTAGGGTACTGCTTTATTTGGTGGGAACTTGTCCGTGCTCCTCGGTAAAAAAGCACTGTAATTCGGCGTCCGATTTTACCCACTGAGCAAAGACACGTCTAAAAGACGTCTTTTAGATGTCTTTTTCGTCTTTTTCGGACGTCCAAAGACATCCAATTAGGAGCCAGAATGAACTTTTTTTTTAGACGTTCAGATATTGAACCCGTTCTGCACGTCCACAGACGTCTTAGAGGGGTTCAAGCCAGACGTTTGAATATTGAGGGGTCCAGCAGACGTACAAACGGGGTTCTGGACCGACGGACGTTATTAAGACATGATCTGAACGTCTCCCTGACGTTGTGTGTTTGCTGGGTAAATTCGATCCAGGATTCGAACTCTTACTAGGAAGGTTCCGGTGTCCCAGTGAGCCCAAGGCAGCCATATTGGTCCATCAGTAGACTTGCCGTGGTCGGGAGGGTGCCATCTTGTTTCTGGATGACTAGTGGTGTGGTAGACAGTCAGTGCTGTGGGGCGTTTGTGTTCAAAATGGTGGGTCCATGTGCTTTGTTGTCCCTGCCGGTGTCCTGTCCGGACGCTGCTCTGGGGTCTCCTCAGCTGGTGGCCAGGGGCTGGGCCTGGGGGTGCGTTTGGGGCAGCTGCTCCCTCCAGTAGGTCAGCTGGCTGAAGGTGTCGGAGAAGTCAGGGTCCGACCCGGGGCGCAACAGGGGGAAGATGTGGTCCACCACCTCACACAGCCGCCCGAACCTAAGACACACACACACACAGGCAGGCACACACACACACACACAGGCAGGCACACACACACATGCAGGCACGCACACACACACACACACACATTAGAGGGATGGAATTCAGATGTCTCTATGGACACGAGAGGGAGATGGACATTAAATAACGGCCTTTTCAGAATGACCGAGAGTTAGACTCAGAGAGATAATGCGAGAGAGTTAGAGAGAGTGAGAGAATTAAGAGTTAGAGAGAGTTAGACTCAGAGAGATAGTCAGAGAGATAATGCGAGAGAGTTAGAGAGAGAGAGAAAATTAAGAGTTAGAGAGAGTTAGAGTTAGAGAGTCAGAGAGAGTGAGAGAATTAAGAGTTAGAGAGAGTTAGAGAGAGTGAGAGAATTAAGAGTTAGAGAGAGTTAGAGAGAGTTAGAGAGAGTGAGAGAATTAAGAGTTAGAGAGAGTCAGAGAGTCAGAGAGAGTTAGAGAGAGTTAGAGAGAATTAGAGAGAGTTAGAGAGTCAGAGAGAGTTAGAGAGAGTTAGAGAGTTAGAGAGAGTTAGAGAGTCAGAGAGAGTTAGAGAGAGTTAGAGAGAGTTAGAGAGAGTTAGAGAGAGTTAGAGGGTCAGAGAGAGTTAGAGAGAGTTAGAGAGAGTTAGAGAGTCAGAGAGAGTTAGAGAGAGTTAGAGAGAGTTAGAGAGTCAGAGAGAGTTAGAGTTAGAGAGAGTTAGAGAGAGTTAGAGAGAGTTAGAGAGAGTTAGAGAGAGTTAGAGAGTCAGAGAGAGTTAGAGAGTCAGAGAGAGTTAGAGAGAGTTAGAGAGTCAGAGAGAGTTAGAGAGTTAGAGAGAGTTAGAGAGAGTTAGAGAGAGTTGGAGAGAGTGAGAGAATTAAGAGTTAGAGAGAGTTAGAGAGAGTTAGAGAGAGTTAGAGAGAGTGAGAGAATTAAGAGTTAGAGAGAGTTAGAGAGTCAGAGAGTCAGAGAGAGTTAGAGAGAGTTAGAGAGAGTTAGAGAGAGTTAGAGAGTCAGAGAGAGTTAGAGAGAGTTAGAGAGAGTTAGAGAGTCAGAGAGAGTTAGAGAGAGTTAGAGAGAGTTAGAGAGAGTTAGAGAGGGTTAGAGAGAGTTAGAGAGTCAGAGAGAGTTAGAGAGAGTTAGAGAGAGTTAGAGAGAGTTAGAGAGTCAGAGAGAGAGAGAATTAAGAGTTAGAGAGAGTTAGAGAGAGTTAGAGAGTCAGAGAGAGTTAGAGAGTCAGAGAGAGTTAGAGAGAGTTAGAGAGAGTTAGAGAGAGTTAGAGAGAGTTAGAGAGTCAGAGAGAGTTAGAGAGAGTTAGAGAGAGTTAGAGAGTCAGAGAGAGTTAGAGAGAGTTAGAGAGAGTGAGAGAATTAAGAGTTAGAGAGAGTTAGAGAGAGTTAGAGAGTCAGAGAGTTAGAGAGAGTTAGAGAGTCAGAGAGAGTTAGAGAGAGTTAGAGAGAGTTAGAGAGTCAGAGAGAGTGAGAGAATTAAGAGTTAGAGAGAGTTAGACAGAGTTAGAGAGTCAGAGAGAGTGAGAGAATTAAGAGTTAGAGAGAGTTAGAGAGAGTTAGAGAGAGTTAGAGAGAGTTAGAGAGTCAGAGAGAGTTAGAGAATTAAGAGTTAGAGAGAGTTAGAGAGAGTTAGAGAGTCAGAGAGAGTTAGAGAGAGTTAGAGAGAGTTAGAGAGAGTTAGAGAGAGTTAGAGAGAGTTAGAGAGTCAGAGAGAGTTAGAGAGAGTTAGAGAGAGTTAGAGAGAGTTAGAGAGTCAGAGAGAGTTAGAGAATTAAGAGTTAGAGAGAGTTAGAGAGAGTTAGAGAGTCAGAGAGAGTTAGAGAGAGTTAGAGAGAGTTAGAGAGAGTTAGAGAGAGTTAGAGAGTCAGAGAGAGTTAGAGAATTAAGAGTTAGAGAGAGTTAGAGAGAGTTAGAGAGTCAGAGAGAGTTAGAGAGAGTTAGAGAGAGTTAGAGAGAGTTAGAGAGTCAGAGAGAGTTAGAGAGAGTGAGAGAATTAAGAGTTAGAGAGAGTTAGAGAGAGTTAGAGAGAGTTAGAGAGTCAGAGAGTTAGAGAGAGTTAGAGAGAGTTAGAGAGAGTTAGAGAGTCAGAGAGAGTTAGACATACGAGGAGATGTTGGTCTTGGCGTGTTCCTGGATCAGCTCTCCCTTAGGGTTGACTGTGAAGATCCTGTTTAAAGGAACTCCCACTTCCTTGTAGGAATACACATCCTGCACAACACACAACAAAACCTATCAACACCACAATAACAACGACATAACTAACCATCCATCAAGTCTGTATTTACGTCTGTAAATGTCACATTCTCAGGACATTTTGGAAAAAAGGCCCAGGTCGCAAAGGTTCACCCCATGTTTAAAGTCGCACTGAAATGAAAAAAGCATTCTGTCCCATTTTGGTTCACATAATTGGTCATAGTGTTCACCTATTCAACGATATATGCCAAAAAATTTACAAAGTCTACTTTTGTTGTAATCTTATATCAAAGTATATAATTTCTTACTTCCTGGAAAACGGTAGGTCACGTGCAATGACGACAACAGGTACCTTAGATTTTAGACCAATAATCTCACGACATCCACCCGTCAATCAACGCTATCCTTCTATCGAATCTGTCTAAAGTTCTTAAAACCCGCCCACTTGTCAATGTTCCAATCAAATTCCTCTAAACATGTCCCACCCTCATAGCTGATTTGCGTCGGAAACACGTCAAACTACGGAAGTTAGATGATCTCAAACGTCCGTTTCTGTGCGACTTTAAAGAAAGGATAAAATAAGGAAAGCCAGTAGGCGTCTCACCGTGGCTCTGTTCCCGAAGGCGGCGTAGAAGGGCTCTGTGTTTGGGTGGAACAGCTGCTTGATGTCTGTCAAACACTCAACCTTGAACTTCTCCGGCTTCTTCTCTATCACCTCTCTGAGGGAAAGTAAGTAAGTAAAGTAAGTAAGTAAGTAAAGTAAGTAAGTAAGTAAGTAAGTAAGTAAGTAAAGTAAGTAAGTAAAGTAAGTAAAGTAAGTAAGTAAAGTAAGTAAGTAAGTAAGTAAGTAAGTAAAGTAAGTAAGTAAGTAAGTAAGTAAGTAAAGTAAGTAAGTAAGTAAGTAAGTAAAGTAAGTAAGTAAGTAAGTAAGTAAGTAAGTAAAGTAAGTAAGTAAGTAAGTCAGTAAGTAAGTAAAGTAAGTAAGTAAGTAAGTAAGTAAGTAAGTAAAGTAAGTAAGTAAGTAAGTAAGTAAAGTAAGTAAGTAAGTAAGTAAGTAAGTAAGTAGAGTAAGTAAGTAAGTAAAGTAAGTAAGTAAAGTAAGTAAGTAAGTAAGTAAGTAAGTAAAGTAAGTAAGTAAGTAAGTAAAGTAAGTAAGTACACTTGATTTATATAGCACTTCTCACAGAGAGGACTCACAAAGTGCTTCACACAGGGCAGCAGAGACTGAATGAGTGAACGAATCAATGAATTGAGTGAATTGATGGATGGATGGATGATCAATGTGTGTGTGTGTGTGTGTGTGTGTGTGTGTGTGTGTGTGTGTGTGTGTGTATCGCCCACCTGTGCAGAGCGGAGAAGAGGCTGCTGGGACTGAGGAGAACGGGGCCCACGGGCAGCATGGTCCCTCTCTCGTTGACCCAGTGGAGGTAGCCGCGCGTCATGGCCGCCATGCCTATAGCCCTCGCCGAGCAGTACAGGAACTTGTACCCATTCCTGAGAAGAGGTAGACACACGGAGAGAGAGAGGGAAAGAGAAAGAGAGTTCCCCAGCTGTTCCATAACGAGGAGCAGAGAGTAGTTTTGTCGCTTGCTGTGTGACGAGCGTTAGGGACAGGTCATCCCGTCCAGAGGCCCGTCGCCATGGCAGCAGGGTGGTACTGTACTGTACTGTAAGTCCATCCTGCATATTGAACCTGTGTATAATAGGTGCACGTGGGGGTACCCACTTGCTGACGCGGTGATAGAGGCGCGCGATACCCTGGTGTGTCCAGTCTTTACCCAGGGTGGGCAGGATGTGACCCAGAGTGTCTGACCTGGGGGGCGGGGGCGGGGGGGGGAGGGGGGGCAAAGGCATCATCAGCTCAACGGTCAGAGATGCACATAAATAAACAACACACAAACACACAGAGTTATGGAAACACACACACACGCAGTCACGCGGGGACCCTACCGGGTGATGGTGCCGTCGATGTCGGAGATGACGATCTTGTCGTCCCAGCTCCAGAGGTAGATGGTGCCCTGGCAACGGCAGGTGCCCTGGTACTGGGTCGTCACGCTGAACACCACGTCGTTAGCGCCGTCCTTCAGCTGCAGACTGGCCTAAGGGTCACGCAGGTAACGCACACACACACACACACACACACAAGCATGCACGCACACACACACACGCGCACACACACACACACACACACACACACACAAGCATGCACACACACACAAGCACGCACACACACACGCACACACGCACGCACGCACGCACACACACACACACACACAGAGGTACAAATACGCGGTGGGTAAAACGGGGTTAGAGGTAAGATTACTATGGCAACAGTAACGCCATGGCAACAGTAATGTCACGTGACGGGGGTCTCACCAGCTGCTCCGAGGTCAGGCGGAGGGTCTTCCGGTAGCAGACGCCCCCCGCTGTGAGCAGCCGCCCTGCCTGGCCCTCGGCCGGACCCTGACTGGACAACCTGTGGTCCTCATCGCTGGAGGACGACTCCTCGTGCATCCTGGGAGAAGACGAAGAAGAAGAAGAAGAATGATTTGTATGATTTATTTTATTTGTTTATGATTTATATTTGGAGGGGTGTATTTGGTGTAATAGTTTGGTGTAATAACAACAGTTACAGATGTACGGTTTATGATTTATATTTGGACGGGTTGGGGTGTGTTTGGTTTGATAATAACAGTTACAGATGTACTGTACTGCACTCTCACCATGCTGGACTGTAAACAAATACTGTACCATCAACCCAGGTGTGGCATTAAGGACACACACACACACACACACACACACACACACACACACACCTGTTGACGGAGGCCATGCTGAGGGAGGTCTCTGGTCCGTCCCCTGCTCCGCCCTCGGAGACAGAGTCCTGCAGACAGAGGGGCCTCAGAATCAAACACTCACAAAGTCAGGGGCCGTTCCCATCTTGGTGCCTTTGGCGAGATTTTGGATTTGTTTGTTTTTACCTCCAGAATTAGAAAAGTAACTGCAGCGATGTCCTCTGCTCAAAACACACAGTCCCAAGTGAGGTCTGACCTGCCCTAGGCTAACATTGTTATGTTATTTTTATTTATAACATTACTAGAATTATTTTGCCATTAGCTTTACCCAAGCTGACCAACTTTTGTTGTGTTGCTCAATCAATCAAAGCTTTATTTGTAGAGCGCATTTCATACCCAGAGGCAACACAATGCGCTTTACAGAGAACAAGGGAGGAGGGCATACGACCCACTCTCTACATATTCCAGAGGGAAGCAAAAAAACAGTAATCACCCGGGGGCCAGATAAGTGAGCTGTAAAAATTCTTCCCTGACCCCTCTCAACAAGGCGATGGAGCTCCTGGAGTATGTTTGTCTACCGGCTAAGAACATTTATAGAGAAGAATTTATTTTTTTTATGATTATTATTAACTATAACTATTAACTATTATAACTTATTTTTGTTATACGTTATTTATAACTTAGTACCTAGAGAGTAAAAATCTTAGTATTTGTTAGGCCTGTGCATTACTTCGTAATTAAATATGACA
>NC_140265.1:5203384-5210884 GCF_949987555.1 Borostomias antarcticus | reverse complement strand
GGAGGAGAGGAGGAGGAGGAGAGGAGGAGGAGAGGGAGGAGGAGAGGAGGAGAGGAGAGGGGAGGAGAGGAGGAGAGGAGGAGGAGAGGGAGGAGGAGAGGAGGAGAGGAGAGGGGAGGAGAGGAGGAGAGGAGAGAGGAGGAGAGGAGGAGAGGGAGGAGAGGAGGAGAGGAGGAGGAGAGGGAGGAGGAGAGGAGAGAGGAGGAGAGGAGGAGGAGGAGAGGAGGAGGAGAGGGAGGAGGAGAGGAGGAGAGGAGAGGGGAGGAGAGGAGGAGAGGAGAGAGGAGGAGAGACCCTTTTTTTACACTTGAAGTGTCAGGTGGGTGGGGTTTATATTTCTGGTAACAGCTCATTGGTTACATTGTGTCAGACAAGAACAATGACCAACATCAAGCACAGATAAGAAATCAACATTATTTCACACAGGTCGGTGCCTCTGGTCAACACAGACGAGGCGGCTGCAGTCCCACTCCTTGCCACTAGAGGCAGTGTGGCCTTACCTTTGGCAGGGGCTTCTGGTAGACCTGCATGGCCAGCATGAGAGGGGCGGCGCTGCTCCAGTTATAGTACCTGGAGACAAGACAAGACATCACACCTCTACTCTGCTGTGTGCATAAGAGAGAGATAATTAGAGATAAAGAGAGAGAGATAAAGAGAGAGAGATGCCTCTACTCTAACTCTAATCTTACTCTACTCTTTTAAAAATCGACTCTACTCCATAATATGCC
Source organism: Borostomias antarcticus (assembly GCF_949987555.1). Taxonomy (NCBI): domain Eukaryota; kingdom Metazoa; phylum Chordata; class Actinopteri; order Stomiiformes; family Stomiidae; genus Borostomias; species Borostomias antarcticus. The sequence continues at coordinate 5,210,156 of NC_140265.1, read as the reverse complement.
ATGGTATTCTGGACAATGAGGAAGTAGGAAGTAGGAAGCAGTATTGCGGACAGACAGGAAGCAGTATAGTGGACACACAGGAAGTAGTATATTGTGGATAGACAAGAAGCAGTATTGCGGACATACAGGAAGCAGTATGGTGGACAGACAGGAAGCAGTATTGTGGACAGACAGGAAGTACTGTGGAAAGGGTACGTACTTGGTTCCGATCTTCACCACCAGGTTGGGGTCGTCGATGACGGACGGGTTCTCAGAGAACTGCTGGAATGAGATAACTCTCTCCTGGAACTGCTCTGTAGGAGACAGACAGACAGGCAGACAGACAGACAGACAGGCAGACAGACAATTTATTTTGATGATACTGGTACTGTAGGAGGGGAGGGGGTATCCCAATCTAGCGAGCTCACTGCTTCACTCTGCAATATTGCTCATAGAGAGCGATTTCGTGGGCGGGGGTACTTGCCTTGACAGACAAACACCTTCAGCCAATCAGCGTTCAGCAAACTAAGGCCAGACTAAGTTCCACTGATTGGAAATTTGTTCTCCGCATTTGACCCATCATCCCCTGGGGGAGCGGTGAGCAGCAGCGGTGCCGCGCTCGGGAATCATTTGGTGATCTAACCCCCCAATTCCAACCCTTGATGCTGAGTGCCAAGCAGGGAGGCAATGGGTCCCATTTTTATAGTCTTTGGTATGACCCGGCCGGGGATCGAACCCACAACCTCCCAGTCTCGGGGCGGAAACTCTACCACTAGGCCACGGAGCTGGTATCTACACAGACCGTTCTGCGTTAGTGAAACAGAACGTGAGCTCGCGAGAACGGGATGGCGGTACCAGGCTAGGTAGGGGGAGGAGTCTCTCCGTCGTGCTGAGAGAGACCGGCATGTTTCCTGTACCTGCGGTGATCTCCCTGTTGTCATTGAGGCCTCCACACAGGGAGATGGCGATGTTGGGCAGGTCGGCTATCTGGTCGGACAGGCTGTCCACTCCGCTGTCCACCCCGCTGCTCCCCACCGACTGAGGGGATTGGTTGGCGCTTCGCGTCCCCGTCTCTAGCCCCGCCCTCAAGGAGCCTCCGCCCCCGTCGCTAGGAGACGGAGTTGCAGGGTTAGAGTTGATGGTGTGTGTGTGTGTGTGTATGTGTATGTGTGTGTGTGTGTGTGTACGTGTGTGTGTGTGTGTGTGTGTGTGTGTACGTGTGTGTGTGTGTGTGTGTGTACGTGTGTGTGTGTGTGTGTGTGTGTGTGTGTGTGTGTGTGTGTGTGTGTGTGTATTCATCATCATCACCTCTTTGGGAAGTAGAGAGCCGCCACCTCTGGCTCCAAATCAGTGATGTCATCCAGGTATATCCCATCAGCCCCCAGGTGGTGATTCCTCTTGTCTGCACACACACACACACACACACACACACACACACACACACACACACACATCATTACCATAGACATGGTACTCCTTAAGGCATCATTAGCATTCATGCGTTCATGCATGGGCCTCACAGACAGGAATGAGAGAGAGTGTGTGTGTGTGTGTGTGTGTGTGTGTGTGTGTGTGTGTGTGTGTGTGTGTGTGTACCTCTTCTCTTGGAGGGGGAGTCTGTGCGTCTGACTGGGCTTCCTCTGTTGCCCCCTTCCTCCTGATCGAGGAGCAGATGGGCGGCCATGGCTCTCTCCACCTCCCTACAGGCCCTCTCCACCTCTCCACAGGCGGCCCCCACACTCTCCATCTCTGCTCCAGGGCCAGACCCAGACCAAGCTTCAGGCCCAGCTTCAACTCCAGCCCCAGGCTCAACTCCAGCCCCAGGCCCAACTCCATCCCCAGGGCCGGTGTCCCCGGGCTGGGCTACGTGGAGGGTGATGGAGGGGGGTCCGGGGTCGTCGGGGATGGTCCGGAAGTGAGTGCTGTCGGAAACGGGGACGGAGGCGAGAGACGCCGCGGAGCCAGCAGAGGCCGCCTTCTGAGACACGGGGAGGAAGGAAGGCTGGAGGAGGAGAGGAGGAGAGGAGGAGGAGAGGGAGAGGAGGAGAGGAGGAGAGGAGGAGGAGAGGAGGAGGAGGAGAGGGGGGAGAGGGAGGAGAGGAGGAGGAGAGGGAGGAGGAGAGGAGGAGGAGAGGAAGAGAGGAGGAGGAGAGGGAGGAGAGGAGGAGAGAGAGGAGGAGAGGAGGAGAGGAGGAGAGGAGGAGGAGAGGGAGGAGAGGAGGAGGAGAGGAGGAGGAGAGGGAGGAGAGGAGGAGAGGAGGAGGAGAGGAGGAGGAGAGGGGGAGGAGGAGAGGGAAGGAGAGACACCGGTCCAGTTTGAGACTTCTTTCTCGGTTGCTCCGCCCCCCCTCCCCCCCCCTCCCTCCATGATGGATCCATACCTGCACCCCCCCCCTCTCCCCCCTCCCTCCATGATGGATCCATACCTGCGCCGCCTGCGGCATCTCCCCCCACGCCCACAGCATCTCAGGGTTGTCTTTGCCCTGATTGGTCAGTTCCGTGTCGCTCTTTGCCGTGGAGTCGTCGGGGTTACTAGGTAACAGACGATGACAACACCGGCGATTGGTTAACAGGCGTTGATGACGTGGTTTGATTGGTTAACAGATGACGATGACGCGGTTTGACTGGTTAAAAATGTCCCAAGCGAACGAAAAACAACTTAAACTCTGTCGATATTGACCGTTTCTACAGAAGCTATAAGTATGTAATTGTATGGGAGGAGTTGTGTGTGTAGAGAGAGAGGGGGGCGAGAGAGGCTACCTGATAGTGGAAGGGAAGAGAGAGGCGTGTTGGGGACAGGATATGGACAGCCCATTGGTCGGAGGGAGGGACAGAGAGCACATCTGCTGTTCCATGGAGCTGGAGAGAGAGAGAGAGAGAGAGAGAGAGAGAGAGAGAGAGAGAGAGAGAAAGAGAGAAAGAGAGAAAGAGAGAGAGAGAGAGAGAGAGAGAGGTTAAATCAATAACTTAATATTCATTGGCAATGCTAATTTTGAGCATTCAAAACATCAAGTTGATTTAATATTGGCATATAATTACTTCTGAAATATATTTCCACGTTTGAGTCCGCCCACTAAAAGTTTGTTGACTCCATATTGAAGTTCTCAATGGAGTGCAATGAGTTGACAATTCTGTAGAACACCAGTAGATGGCGCTGTGCTACCATTTCAGATGCCAGCTGTCACATGACTAGCAACATTCGCTCTCAGAGTCAAGACAACATGAAGCGAGCAAAACAGAGTTTGGACATGAATGAAGTGAGCTGCTAAATGTGTAACGCTGTTTTAAAACTTAGCAGCTGTACTACGACAATGCAGGCAGCAGCACCACACGTGTGTTGTAGTGTGTTGTAGTGTGTTGTAGTGTGTAGTAGTGTGTTGTAGTGTGTTGTAGTGTGTTGTAGTGTGATATATTGTGATATAGTGTGTTGTAGTGTGTTATAGTGTGTGTTGTAGTGTGTTGTAGTGTGTTGTAGTGTGTTGCAGTGTGTTGTAGTCTGTTGCAGTGTGTTGTAGTGTGTTGTAGTGTGTGTTGTAGTGTGTTGTAGTGTGTTGTAGTGTGTTGCAGTGTGTTGTAGTCTGTTGCAGTGTGTTGTAGTGTGTTGTAGTGTGTTGCATTGTGTTATAGTGTGTTGTAGTGTGTTGTAGTGTGTTGTAGTGTGTTATAGTGTGTTGTAGTGTGTTGTAGTGTGTAGTAGTGTGTTGTAGTGTGTTGTAGTGTGTTATAGTGTGTTGTAGTGTGTTGTAGTGTGTTGTAGTGTGATATAGTGTGATATAGTGTGTTGTAGTGTGTTATAGTGTGTGTTGTAGTCTGTTGCAGTGTGTTGTAGTGTGTAGTAGTGTGTTGTAGTGTGTTGTAGTGTGTTATAGTGTGTTGCAGTGTGTTGTAGTGTGTTATAGGGTGTTGTAGTGTGTTATAGTGTGTTGTAGTGTGTTGCAGTGTGTTATAGTGTGTTATAGTGTGTTGTAGTGTGTTATAGTGTGTTGTAGTGTGTTGTAGTGTGTAGTAGTGTGTTATAGTGTGTTGTAGTGTGTTGTAGTGTGTTATAGTGTGTTGTAGTGTGTTATAGTGTGTTATAGTGTGTTGTAGTGTGTAGTAGTGTGTTATAGTGTGTTGTAGTGTGTTGTAGTGTGTAGTAGTGTGTTATAGTGTTTTGTAGTGTGTTATAGTGTGTTATAGTGTGTTGTAGTGTGGTATAGTGTGTTGTAGTGTGTTATAGTGTGTTGTAGTGTGTTATAGTGTGTTGCAGTGTGTAGTGTGTTGTAGTGTGTAGTGTGTTATAGTGTGTTGTAGTGTGTTATAGTGTGTTATAGTGTGTTATAGTGTGTTGTAGTGTGTAGTAGTGTGTTGTAGTGTGTTCTAGTGTGTTATAGTGTGTTATAGTGTGTTATAGTGTGTTGTAGTGTGTAGTAGTGTGTTGTAGTGTGTTCTAGTGTGTTGTAGTGTGTTATAGTGTGTTGTAGTGTGTTATAGTGTGTTATAGTGTGTTATAGTGTGTTGTAGTGTGTAGTAGTGTGTTGTAGTGTGTTCTAGTGTGTTGTAGTGTGTTGTAGTGTGTTGTAGTGTGTTATAGTGTGTTGTAGTGTGTTGTAGTGTGTTGTAGTGTGTTATAGTGTGTTGTAGTGTGTTGTAGTGTGTTATAGTGTGTTGTAGTGTGTTGTAGTGTGTTATAGTGTGTTGTAGTGTGTTGTAGTGTGTTGTAGTGTGTTATAGTGTGTTGTAGTGTGTTATAGTGTGTTGTAGTGTGTTTGAGTGTGTGGTAGTGTGTTGTAGTGTGTTGTAGTGTGTAGTGTGTTGTAGTGTGTTGTAGTGTGTTGTAGTGTGTTGTAGTGTGTAGTGTGTTGTAGTGTGTTGTAGTGTGTTATAGTGTGTTATAGTGTGTTGTAGTGTGTTATAGTGTGTTGTAGTGTGTAGTGTGTTATAGTGTGTAGTAGTGTGTTATAGTGTGTTGTAGTGTGTTGTAGTGTGTTGTAGTGTGTTGTAGTGTGTAGTGTGTTATAGTGTGTTGTAGTGTGTTGTGGTGTGTTATAGTGTGTTGTAGTGTGTTATAGTGTGTTGTAGTGTGTTGTAGTGTGTTGTAGTGTGTTGTAGTGTGTTATAGTGTGTTGTAGTGTGTTGTAGTGTGTTATAGTGTGTTATAGTGTGTTGTAGTGTGTTATAGTGTGTGGTAGTGTGTTGTAGTGTGTTATAGTGTGTTGTAGTGTGTTGTAGTGTGTTGTAGTGTTATAGTGTGTTATAGTGTTTTGTAGTGTGTTGTAGTGTGTTGTAGTGTGTAGTGTGTTATAGTGTGTTGTAGTGTGTTGTAGTGTGTTGTAGTGTGTTGTAGCGTGTTATAGTGTGTTGTAGTGTGTTGTAGTGTGTTGTAGTGTGTTGTAGTGTGTTGTAGTGTGTTGTAGTGTGTGGTAGTGTGTTGTAGTGTGTTGTAGTGTGTTGCAGTGTGTTATAGTGTGTTGTAGTGTGTTGTAGTGTGTTATAGTGTGTTATAGTGTGTTGTAGTGTGTTGTAGTGTGTTGTAGTGTGTTGTAGTGTGTTGTAGTGTGTTGTAGTGTGTTATAGTGTGTTATAGTGTGTTGTAGTGTGTTGTAGTGTGTTGTAGTGTGTTGTAGTGTGTTATAGTGTGTTGTAGTGTGTTGTAGTGTGTCATAGTGTGTTGTAGTGTGTTATAGTGTGTTGTAGTGTGTTGTAGTGTGTTGTAGTGTGTTATAGTGTGTTGTAGTGTGATATATTGTGATATAGTGTGTTGTAGTGTGTTATAGTGTGTGTTGTAGTGTGTTGTAGTGTGTTGTAGTGTGTTGCAGTGTGTTGTAGTCTGTTGCAGTGTGTTGTAGTGTGTTGTAGTGTGTGTTGTAGTGTGTTGTAGTGTGTTGTAGTGTGTTGCAGTGTGTTGTAGTCTGTTGCAGTGTGTTGTAGTGTGTTGTAGTGTGTTGCATTGTGTTATAGTGTGTTGTAGTGTGTTGTAGTGTGTTGTAGTGTGTTATAGTGTGTTGTAGTGTGTTGTAGTGTGTTGTAGTGTGTAGTAGTGTGTTGTAGTGTGTTGTAGTGTGTTATAGTGTGTTGTAGTGTGTTGTAGTGTGATATAGTGTGATATAGTGTGTTGTAGTGTGTTATAGTGTGTGTTGTAGTCTGTTGCAGTGTGTTGTAGTGTGTAGTAGTGTGTTGTAGTGTGTTGTAGTGTGTTATAGTGTGTTGCAGTGTGTTGTAGTGTGTTATAGGGTGTTGTAGTGTGTTATAGTGTGTTGTAGTGTGTTGCAGTGTGTTATAGTGTGTTATAGTGTGTTGTAGTGTGTTATAGTGTGTTGTAGTGTGTTGTAGTGTGTAGTAGTGTGTTATAGTGTGTTGTAGTGTGTTGCAGTGTGTTGTAGTGTGTTGTAGTGTGTTATAGTGTGTTGTAGTGTGTTATAGTGTGTTATAGTGTGTTGTAGTGTGTAGTAGTGTGTTATAGTGTGTTGTAGTGTGTTGTAGTGTGTAGTAGTGTGTTATAGTGTTTTGTAGTGTGTTATAGTGTGTTATAGTGTGTTGTAGTGTGGTATAGTGTGTTGTAGTGTGTTATAGTGTGTTGTAGTGTGTTATAGTGTGTTGCAGTGTGTAGTGTGTTGTAGTGTGTAGTGTGTTATAGTGTGTTGTAGTGTGTTATAGTGTGTTATAGTGTGTTATAGTGTGTTGTAGTGTGTAGTAGTGTGTTGTAGTGTGTTCTAGTGTGTTATAGTGTGTTATAGTGTGTTATAGTGTGTTGTAGTGTGTAGTAGTGTGTTGTAGTGTGTTCTAGTGTGTTGTAGTGTGTTATAGTGTGTTG
>NC_140265.1:5175884-5185884 GCF_949987555.1 Borostomias antarcticus | reverse complement strand
CAAGATGTCTTAAATCACGTCCTCCATCTTGTTTTAGAGGGAACATGGCTGCTCCGATCGTGTGACTAAGAATTAAATGTGACGTTAAAGAACAAATGAAAATGCAAACATCTAAAATAACAGGGATAGGCAACATTCACACACACACACACACACACACACACACACACACACACACACACACACACACACACACACACACACACAGTGACAGAGAAAACAACTAATTAACATTTCCTCACTATTCTCAGATCCAGACATTCAACTACTATCCTCAACAGCTACTGTACACACTTCTGAAAATCCTGAGGGACTTACAGCCAGTATGTCGTAGTCAGGGGACCCTGGTCCTCATGTCCAGACCCAGCAAACACACAACGTCAGGGAGACGTTCAGATCATGTCTTAATAACGTCCGTCGGTCCTGAACCCCGTGTGTTCGTCTGCTGGACCCCTCAATATTCACACGTCTGGCTTGGACCCCTCGTGGACGTGCAGAACGGGTTCAATATCTGAACGTCTAAAATAAACTTTTATTCTGGCTCCTAATTGGATGTCTTTGGACGTCCGAAAAAGACAAAAAAGACATCTAAAAGACGTTTTTTAGACGTGTCTTTGCTCAGTGGGGAGGTGAACATGTGTCAGTGGAGTCCTTTATATTCTGAAATACACACGCGTGCACACACATACACACAAACAAACAAATAAACAAACAAACAAAACCGCTGTTAGTTTTTTTTAAACCAATCACTTTGCTAGCTCGGAGGTTGTTGGTTCACATAGTGAAGGGGACTTTGAAAACAGTGACATGCAGATAGCAGAAGGGATGGAGTCTGGATTGAATCTGATTGGGCGGGAGAATTTCCCGCCTCCTAATGACATGGCTTATCTCCAAAAACCTACATCCAGTGAGTCAGACTAGATGAAATGTCCCCTCAAATGAAGACCAACACACACACAACATTGAGTTTACATGCAGTACATTGGTCAAATGAATGAGTGTGTAACCAGAGACTCACAGCTAGTGTGTGGTAGTCAGGGGACCTGGTCCTCACGTGGAGAGCTGTGTAGGGGTCACTGCTGGGGTCAGGCTTGACCCTCTGTGGAGAGAGAGGAATCTGATGGAGATGCAATCAGGACTTAACCCTTTCGATACGACCACGTCACCGGCAACATTTAAAAAATATCTAACAAATATTTAATAATATTTAAAAAAATATCTAACAAATCTAAAAAATTCCTCATTCCAACACTTGCTGAAAGCTGAGAAACTGCGCTTTCTAGTATTATAGGGAAAATCCAATTAATATTCGAAATGTTGTCACTGTTCTTTCAGGGTTAAAAGGTAATACAAGTGAACAAACATCCTTATGATTCTATAGAGAGCGTTTAGAGCGGCAACTAGTGAGGAAGGAGGTAAGGAGAGAGGAGACAAGGAAATACTTTTGAGCTTTAAACAAAAATAAGGAAAGATTTGAATCCTCGACATCTGGATGTTCACTCTGAGTGTTCCCAGTGACATCACTTCCTGTTGGATCTCCTGGAGGAGAGAGGGACAGAGTGAGTTCTGCTCTTTAGGGACCTCTAGTGGTCTAGTCAGGAATGGTAAATTGAATTTTTATCCAGTCACATTCACACAATGGCGGCAACTGCCATGCAAAGTGCCAGCCTGCTCATTGGGAGCAATTTGGGGTTCAGTGTCTCGCCCAAGGACACTTGGACAACCCGCTGGACCTCTCGAGCCACAGCTGCCCATGTCATAACATAACTGATGTTACACACTGGCTAATAAATCTAAACTTGGACACTCTGGCACCCTCTAGTGGTCATGTCTTACCTTGGGAAATAATGATTTTTACAACCCATATTACAGTATTGATAACTAATACATGATACTACTTGTATAGTCTAACAAACTACATGCCCCACTGAGCAAAGACACGTCAAAAAAAAAACGTCTTTTTTGTCTTTTTCGGACGTCCAAAGACATCCAATTAGGAGCCAGAATGAAAGTTTTTTTTAACGTTCAGATATTGAACCCGTTCTGCACGTCCACAGACGTCTTAGAGGGGTCCAAGCTAGACGTTTGAATATTGAGGGGTCCAGCAGACGTACAAATGGGGTTCTGGACCGACGGACGTTGACATTAACACTATAACATTTGAAAGATTTCTCTTGCAATTTTTATAATGCCAATTAATATTCGAAATGTTGTCACTTTATTTTCAGGGTTAACTGGCTCTGTCAATATAGACCTGTAAATATCCCCCAAAATAATTCAGAGGAACATTCATTCACTTGTAATTATTGTTATCGTTTTATTTTCTCTTTACAATAGAATCCGTGCAGACAAACATTACAGTTATAACATTGTTTTGTGTAGGATAATATGCAGTTTATTAGGATATTGACAGATAGGCTCTATAATAGGCTTCATCTGTTATGTTTAGGTACATTTAAGTGCTCATAAGAAGTGGGTTAAACGTTGTCATCTCATAAACAAACAGAAGAAACTCGTAACTCATAACATATTAAAGTAAATGGTAAATGATAAATTTACTGCACTTATATAGCGCTTTTCCACCTTAGTGGCACTCAAAGCGCTTAACAATGGCCTCTCATTCACCCATTCACACACACACTCACACACCGATGGCGGTAGCTGCCATGCAAGGTGCTAACCTGCTCATTGGGAGCAATTTGGGGTTAGGTGTCTTGCTCAAGGACACTTCGACATGTGGACAGTCGGAGCTGGGATTCGAACCACTGACCCGTCGAAGTACTGTGTTTTTGGCCATTGTAATGAGTCACTTTCAAACCCACGCGCTGTCCATCGTGCACGCGCATTTCTCCACGATCATGTTGGGGAACTCGGCCACCTCTATCTGGGTGTGGTCTCCCTTCTTCACCAGGTACATGACGGGCAGGGGCGCGCTCTCCGCCGCCCCGCACCGCCGCTCCGCGTGACCGTAGGGACGACTGGGCTGCTTGCATCTCCCGGCGCACCGGAAAGCCTGGTACCCCGCGGGCTCGAGGACCCACAACTGAGTCCACGCGAGTTCCCGGAAGTTCACAAAGTGTTCCTCCCTGCAGCACATGTCGTTGGCGTTGGATGACGCGCAGTCACCGCGGGAACTGTATGGAGGGGGGGAATGGATAGTTAGCCACATGCCAAATGCGAGATCTGTGTCCCATATCAGGTCGAGACAAAAGGTTTGACCACGCACCCATATTCCTCTAGGTTGAGAGTGAAGAGCACGAGCTCCGGAGGTCCCTTGGCGCTCCCCGGGGGTCCCTGTGCGTCGAAGCGCACGCTCCTGGCCATCGCGGCGGCGTGGCTGCCCGGTCTCGCGCCCTCGACCCAGAGTTCCAGGTTCAGCGGTGAGTCTCGCGAGCCTTTCGACCAGTAGTGCACCGCCTGGGTGACGTCAAAGCTCTGCCATCCAGTCTCGTGGATCGGAACCAGTCTGTAAGATAAAGGGTTAATGATCAGTCAAATTATGGGGTATTTTGACATATAGGCCATTGAACAAGGTCCCAAATGAAAGGAAAGGGTCATTTTCATTGATTCATTCATTCATTTCATTTCATTTCATTGGTCATTCTCTACAATAAAGTGATAGGTTGTCCATAGCGGGTCTAACCTTGAGTCCACGAGTGATGTCCGGTTGGATCCGTTAACCAGGACCTCCACCCAATACACGCTGACCCGCGCGTTCTCCACCGGCCGGTGGCTCCTGCTCCCGGCCGCGGGCAGGTGGCGAGGGGCGGTCTTGAACAGTCTGAGCTCGGCCACGGTCACCTCGCTGTTGGCCGGGATCCTTCCGTCCATATCAAAGACCAAGCGCTCCCTGGTTGTATCTGAATACACGATTTCACCCGAGATATCTGATGGAAAGAACATAACAGGTAGGCCTACCATCAGAATCTGGACACCGCACTTTGGAACGAGAGGCCCCTCAAATGGGCCATGCATGTTCTAGGCCTCAGAAAATAAAAAGCTAGAGATTATTAACAGAAAACGCTAATTTCTATTATTATTATTGTTATAATTGACACATTTATTGGATTGATCTTGACACTTGAGACGGGGGGAGTTTCTACCTGCGTTCCCGGGGATGCGCCTCAGTATCCCGGCGAGGCTGGGCACGGACCTCCGCCTGCGCTTCTGGTGCAGCTTCAGCATGGATAGATACTTGTTCCTGAGGTGGGTCGGAACCACCAGGTTCTCCACATCCCTCTTGTGGATCCGAGGAAGCTCCGGCAGTCCCAGTGTCTCCAGCATGGCCACTTTCAGGTCGTCTTGACCAAACCCGTGCGTCAGAGAGACCAGGGCGCAGGCGCACAGCAGCCAAATCATACTGTAATCCAGACTTTTTCTGAGTAGAGAAGAGAGATCCGGTAGCCGACAGAAGCGAACTGTCCCTTTGAGACCCCTGAACGTCCTTTTATACAGGTCCGGTGACATCCAGACAGATAGGACGTGCTTCTTGAAATGTCAACTTTATCGTTGTCACTTGAGCACGTCGTCGGATTAGCCGCGGCGATTTGTTAAAAGGTGATTAATGAAAACAATTAATTAGGAGATAATCCCCCCTGTTAGCATATCAAAGTGATATGTGTGTGTTTCATTATGCTGCTTAACTGAACCTTTTATTTTCTTGGTAGACTAGACTAGACGAAAGTGACTTGTCTCTGACAGGCATCTTTTATGCTTTATCTTAAAAAGACAAATCAATTAATTGTATAGATCAGTTGTTTTTCCTAATTTAATATTTGTCTAAGTAGAGAAATTGCTTGATCTCAGGGCGGTGAGGGATGTGTGTGTGTGTGTGTGTGTGTGTGTGTGTGTGTGTGTGTGTGTGTGTGTGTGAGAGAGAGAGAGAGAGACCTTCAATCTGGCCGTGAATGAACTGAAAGCAAAAGCACAAAAGGGCCTTTTATGTAATTAAAATATCAATTAATTTAAATAACCTAAATATTCCAATAAGAATCTGGATAAAATATTCAAATCAATAATTGAATTCCTAACAGAACAAAAAAAAAGAGTCCAGTACCTTTTAGGAGAGAAGAAGCTATTATAGTCACTAAATAAGTAACAAGTTGCCACAACTTTAGGGACTGACAGTAGCACAACTTGCTCTTTTATTTATTATGATTATTATGAATATTATTTATGTATTTATTTTTCCTTTTGTTTGGCCACATTTTTACTAGAAATATTACTTAGTAGAAAGGGAGCTGTTAGTTGTTTTTTTTCCCATGTTATTATTGAATTGTGTTCTAGACGCTTTGGCAATATTGTTCACCTGACATTCATGCCAATAAAGCATATTGAATTGAATTGAGAGAGAGATCAGGAAATAAAGCATCATTATTTTTTGGGGAACAGCAGGTGCATAGTTAGCATCTGAGACCTAGCGGTGAGATCAGCCATGGTGAGATCAGCCAACCCTCACCTGGTGCTGACGTGTGCTTGTCAGAGTTTGCAGGTCTCTCTTTCCGTGGCCCCCCAGTTCAAACAAACACGTGTATTGTGACGGGGCCCCCCTCTCTCTCTCCATGGCCCCTAGGCAGAGATTAGTCAGATAACAGTTAGGGCCGCACTGAGGGATGTGGATTGGAGAGCCCTGATTGTGTGTTGCTATTGCAGGAGCAGGCCAGTCTTTTTTTAATCACACACACACACACACACACACACAGGAGCTGAGGGGCATGAGTCTTAAGGGTTGTGTATTGGAAGCTGCAGGTCACACACACATACGCCCGCATATGCACACACACACACAGATTCACATTTGCATCATGCATATGTACACACACACACACACACACACACACACACACACACACACATGCAGGCACAGGAAGAGTTGCCGGCAGGACAATCACAGTCAGACAACCAAACCAAATGTGCTGGCGGTGTTGTGTGTTGTTAATCATGTTATTAACAGTGTGTGTTTGCCTGGGCGGGACAGACGCAAGGCGAGGGGGCGGCAAGCACACACACACACACACACACACACACACACACAACTCTAAATGAACACTGTCACGTCTCAAGAAATGATATTAAGACTTCTTCAAATGAGCGTAGCAGATATGAATAAATGCCCGTGACGGGAGCTGGTTGTGAATCACATTTCAAACCCCGTTTGGTCTCCACAGTTTTGGGTCATATCAGTGGTACGCCCTGCCCCTCTCTCTGTCGCATATCTCTCTCTCTCCCCCTCTCTGTCCCTCTCTCTCTCGCCCCCCCCCCCTCTCCATGCACTCCGATGCAGCCCCCTCCCCTCCCTACCAGCCGCCCACCCCCCCACCGCCTCCCCCTCCTTACCTGTTTGTACTCAAGGAAACTCAGATGACTCAGTTGATTATTACAAAGAGAGCTTTATTTACACTCGACAATTCAACATTCAACAACAATACACATTCGAACAGTTAGCCGGGGATAAAGTGCTCATTCTGAAGTTCTCTTCTGTGAAGAATGGTCCGGAGCTGAGAAAGCAGGGCTTGATGCCGTCTGTCTGTCTGACCGTCGGAGGGAGGGAGGGGGGGGGGGCAAAGCTGACCATATTAAACCACCAACACGTGGATAAATACACCTCACCGCTCAAGTGGTAATGTTCAATTTCCGGATGACTCCACAGGCGTCTAGGTGATTCTAAGATCAGATCGCATGACGGCTATTCATTTGGATGAACCGTCCCTTTAAGAATCCTGGCGGGCAGGTGATCAGGACCCGTATTAATCCCCAGGCATCTCATCGGACGGCCGATCTCGGGAAAACGTGACCCGAAAACTCCGGAACGTCGTCCTAAGCAGAATTCCACAGCTGTGAGCGTGTAAATACTACAGTCGTCCCCAAAGCACCATGGGTAAGATGTTCTGCGGTATTCTGAAAACATGAAGGGCGATCTTAGCGGGAGTACATCGGTGTCGTCGGGACACTCTGACCCAGCAGCGGTGGACGAGTCCCAGGAGCAGCAGTGTGTGAAGGCAGCTGATGGGGTGAGTTGAAGGTACCTGTGTGTAGCTGAGGTAGACCCACCGAGAGGCAGGCTGGTATAGGCAGGGATGGGTTGGCGCGTGTGTGAGAGAGAGAGGGAGAGAGAGGAAAGTGTGAGGTGTGTGTGTGTCTGAGAGAGTGAAAAGTGTGTGTGTGTGAGACAGAGTGGGAGTTGTGTGTGTGTGTGAGACAGTGGGAGCTGTGTGTGTGTGTGTGTGTGTGTGTGGATAGAGCATGCCGGATGAAGGGTGCACATTTTAGGCAACATGAGCTACTTTGAGCTGCTTCAGGAGAAACAGAAGGCAGAGGGTGCAGGGAGAGGGAGACTCCGGGGGAGGAGAGAGAGAGAGAGAGAGAGAGAGAGAGAGAGAGAGAGAGAGAGAGAGAGAGAGAGGGAGGGTCTGGGGGGTCTGGAGGGTAGAGGGAGAGATATAAGCTGGTTTGTGGTGTGGAGGGTAGAGGGAGAGATATAGGTTGGTCTGGGGGGTCTGTGGGGTGTGGAGGGTAGATATAAGCTGGTCTGGGGGTGTGGAGGGTAGAGGGGGTAGAGGGGTAGATATAGACTGGTCTGGGGGGTCTGGGGGGTATGGAGGTTAGAGGGGAAAGTCCGGCGAGATGTAGAGAAATCAAGCAGTTATGAGCACCGATACACACCAGACATCCACCACAGATACTGTATCAAGCGTGTGTGTCTGTGTTTGATAGAGCAACACAGAACATCACCTGCCGTTCCCTTTGACTCCCTTCTATGACCGGGCTCTGTAGAAACATGTTATATCCATCCACTTCAAACCCTCTGAACGCATGTAGAGGCCAAGGATGCAACCACAAGTGTTCTTATATGCGTTTGCTTGATCCTACCCAACAAAAAAACCATCTGAATGAATATAATCTCCCTTATCGCCGGTATCTCCTATATCTCTCATATCTCTCAGGCTCTCATATCTCCTATGAGAGCCTATATCTCTCCCGCTACCCTCCTATATTCTCTTTCATCAATGTTTGATTTGAGTGGTAAGAAAAAGAACATTAGGCCTCTCTGCCCCCCTGAACTTAAAAACAACAACCTTCCTTCCCCTGCATCACTAGCCATGTTTCCATCCACTTGTCGATCGAATTGTGTGAGGATCGCTAAAAATATGAATGCGAATAAAGCCGGCGAACGTGCGTTTCCATCTAGAGCTTTAAATCGGATAAAGCATTTATCACAAAAGACTTTTATCGAACGAGAGAAAATCCGATGAGATCGACGGTACAAACTTTTTGTCAATTTTCATGATTTTTAATCGAATTTTACTGTTTCCATGAGGCATTTTTAATTCGATAGAACTTAATTCGCATAAAACGTGTGGATGGAAACATGGCTAGTGTCAATCCTCATCTCTCCTTTTCGACTCTTCCATCTCTTTCCAATCCCTACTGTGCATCCTTACGTCCTAAACCCTCATCTGTCTCTCTTTCCAACTCGCTTTCACATCCCTCTATCCTCTCTTCGGTCACTAGGGGGCAGTAGAGTGCTGTCTGGGCCATGGCTGACACTCGGTACACACAGCATCTACACACAGCACAGCTCACCTTCCAGCAGTATACACACATAAGCAGTCTTCACAGTTCAAAAAAACCCAACGAATAGTGTTCTGTTTCACCGAAGCCACGGGTCTGGTGCGCCGGTCCACACACACGGAGACCAGGGGTGTGTGTGTTCACGTCTGCTGGCGCACAGGAGAACCACACACACACACACGGATACGCCCCTCACGTATCCGTGGGAACCACAGCGTCCTCGTCCACAGGACCAGTCCCTCCTCAGAGACCGTTAGCCACCAGCATCCGTGACAACTTCCTGTCTGGGGAGGAAGTCACTTCCAGTCACTCATTCACCCCCTTCTGGGAAGTGGGAGGAGCTTGCGTGTCCGTCAAAGTGGCGTGTGATTTAAGTCGTCCACGGCGACGTCTTCCCGTCAAGAGAGGAGCCGCCGCTCGCTGCCGGTCTCTCAAGCGCTCGCCGCTGGTCTCTCAGGCGCTGGCGCCGTCGTCCTCGGCCGCGCCGCTGCTCGCCCCGTGGGTGATGAGGGTGGGCGGGGCCGCGGCGAGGTCTCTCTGGCTGCCGTGCCGCGATTGGCCGTCCAGGCGGTGGAGGCTGCTGTGAGTGGACAGCGGGTGGTCGGGGCGGGGGAGACGCTCCTCGGCGCCGCGGTGAGCGGTGGGGGTGTGGCTTAATGGCGAGAGGAGAGAGGGAGAGAGAGGGGTGAGGGACATTTCAGTTGACCGTAATGTTTTCTAAATATATCCATCTTCTCACTCCCGCCATCCCCGCACCCCCCCCCCGCCAACCCCCCCCCCCCCCCCCTCGTCCTACCGGCCATCACGCGAGCGCTGCAGGCTGCCATGGCAACTGCTCTTGCTGTGCAGGCTGCCCGCCTTGCTGCGGGCGGAGGGGGCGTGGTATAGCCCGCGGTCGTCAGGGGCGGGGCCCGGGTCGTCGGGCTCGTCCAGGATGGCGAGGTGGGTGGAGCTGGCGTGGGTGGAGGTTCCCTGGGGGAGGAGGGGGAGGGGATCACACGAGGATAACAGACAGACAGAAAGACCAATTTGACATTAATTTTATTAGACAAATTTGGGGTTAGCAGTGTTTCAGCAGTGTATAAAGAATATACATAACAGATTTAAATTACAACAATAATACATATATACATACAGTATGCATAAATATAGGATATATATATATACATACAATCTGTATAGTTATAGTCTTTTCAGTTTTGAGTACTGGCAGTAATTTGACCAAATCAAACCTGACCTAACACCCAACCGTTACTAATGCTGCCATGTTGGAACGCTGGTTTTCTGAGGGAGGGGGGACACGTAGGGGGGGGGGCGGGGGGGTCTCACCTGCGTGGAGGTGCCCCTGGACTTCCTGATGATGGGGGTTTGGGGGTCCCGGAGCAGCGACTGGGCGAAGTCTGGCTCCTGCAGCACCTGCCTGCTTGCT
>NC_140265.1:5152256-5172256 GCF_949987555.1 Borostomias antarcticus | reverse complement strand
TCGGCGTATTCATCCTGGTGATCCTCGGCGATCATGTTTCCATGGTAACAGGGCCACTCCTGCGAGAACCCAAGGTGGCGTCCGCGCGCGCGTGCGTGTGTGTGTGTGTGTGTGTGTGTGTGTGTGAGAGAGAGAGAGAGAGAGAGAGAGAGAGAGAGAGAGAGAGAGAGAGAGAGCGTTCGAACCCAACTGCAGGTTGTTCAGAGTGACTGGCCGGTCCGGTCCCTCACTGGTCTGTGTGTGTGTGTGTGTGTGTGTGTGTGTGTCCCTCTCTGGTCTGGGTACTAACTCTGAAGATGTCGGGAGACTAAATTTACCAGGAGGGGAGATTCTCAGAACGTCCTTCCAACGAAACCTGAGAGGAGCCTCCTCCACTGACACCCAAGCTGGGGTACACACACACACACACACACACACACACACGCGCGCGAGCACACACACACACGCACGCGAGCACAGTGTTAAGTGTGATATGGTTGGGGGGAACCCAGTCCATCCCTGGGGGATGTTTGCTCCCCGACTCTCAGCCCTGTGACATCAGAGTCTCTGTGTTCGTGTCCACTCAGAGAAAACATTGAGCCCCCCCCCCCCCCCCCTGACCCCCGACCCCACCGCTCTCTGGAACCAATGACCTCAAGAGTCCCCAGAAGCTGGTCACTCCCACAGGAGCCCAGAGATGTAGTCAACAGCTCCGATGACCGTAGGCTCCATTCCTACCCCTGTCCTGCCCCCTGTCCCCCCTGTCCTACCCCTGTCCTGCTCCCTGTCCCCCTGTCCCCCCTGTCCTGCCCCCCTGCTGTCCTGCCCCCTATCCCCCCTGTCCTGCCCCCTGTCCTCCCAACAATAACACCGCAGCACAAACCAGATACGAATGTTGAGACAGGATCTGAATGTGATAGTGAATAGAACCAGTCTCTCCTCCTCCAGATCACACAGGCAGATGGGGCAAGATTAAATGTCTTAAATCACGTTCTCCATCTTGTTTTAGAGGGACATGGCTGCTCTGATCGTGTGACTAAGAATTAAATGTGACTTTAAAGAACAAATGAAAATGGAAACATGTAAAATAACAGGGATAGGCAACATTGACTTAATGGTCTAAACGGATTGAGTGCGTGTAGCATTAGGCTACACGTTAATTAGTGTTGTAGCTCACGGTTCGAGTTTGGTGGCGTAGCTCTCTGTGGCAGACTCTGAGGTGATTCTCACACTCACACACACACACACACACACACACACACACACACACACACACACACACACACAGGGGGGAGAGGGTGACAGAGAAAACAACTAATTAACATTTCCTCACTATTCACAGATCCAGACATTCAACTACTGTCCTCAACAGCTACTGTACACACTTCTGAAAATCCTGAGGGACTTAAGCGAGTGTGTCGTAGTCAGGGGACCCTGGTCCTCATGTCCAGACCCAGCAAACAGACAACGTCAGGGAGACGTTCAGATCATGTCTTAATAACGTCCGTCGGTCAAGAACCCCATTTGTACGTCTGCTGGACCCCTCAATATTCACACGTCTGGCTCGGACCCCTCTAAGACGTCTGTGGACGTGCAGAACGGGTTCAATATATGAACGTCTAAAATAAACTTTTATTCTGGCTCCTAATTGGATGTCTTTGGACGTCCGAAAAAGACAAAAAAGACATCTAAAAGACGTTTTTTAGACGTGTCTTTGCTCAGTGGGGAGGTGAACATGTGTCAGTGGAGTCCTTTATATTCTGAAATACACACGCGTGCACACACATACACACAAACAAACAAACAAACAAAACCGCTGTTAGTTCGTTGTTTTTTTTTAAACCAATCACTTTGCTAGCCCGGATGTCGTTGTTTCACATAGTGAAGGGGACTTTGAAAACAGTAGCATGCAGATAGCAGAAGAGAAGGAGTCTGGATTGAATCTGATTGGGCGGGAGAATTCCCCGACGAGTCTTATCTCCAAAAACCTACATCCAGTCAGACTAGGTGAAATGTTCCCTCAAATGAAGACCAACACACACAGAACATTGAGTTTACATGCAGTACATTGGTCAAATGAATGAGTGTGTAACCAGAGACTCAGCCAGTGTGTGGTAGTGGTGTGTGGTGTGTGGTAGTGGTGTGTGGTGTGTGGTGTGTGGTAGTGGTGTGTGGTAGTGGTGTGTGGTGTGTGGTAGTGGTGTGTGGTGTGTGGTAGTGGTGTGTGGTGTGTGGTAGTGGTGTGTGGTGTGTGGTAGTGGTGTGTGGTGTGTGGTAGTGGTGTGTGGTGTGTGGTAGTGGTGTGTGGTGTGTGGTAGTGGTGTGTGGTGTGTGGTAGTGGTGTGTGGTGTGTGGTAGTGGTGTGTGGTGTGTGGTAGTGGTGTGTGGTGTGTGGTAGTGGTGTGTGGTAGTGGTGTGTGGTGTGTGGTAGTGGTGTGTGGTAGTGGTGTGTGGTGTGTGGTAGTGGTGTGTGGTGTGTGGTAGTGGTGTGTGGTGTGTGGTAGTGGTGTGTGGTGTGTGGTAGTGGTGTGTGGTGTGTGGTAGTGGTGTGTGGTGTGTGGTAGTGGTGTGTGGTGTGTGGTAGTGGTGTGTGGTGTGTGGTAGTGGTGTGTGGTGTGTGGTAGTGGTGTGTGGTGTGTGGTAGTGGTGTGTGGTAGTGGTGTGTGGTGTGGTAGTGGTGTGTGGTGTGTGGTAGTGGTGTGTGGTGTGTGGTGTGTGGTAGTGGTGTGTGGTAGTGGTGTGTGGTGTGTGGTAGTGGTGTGTGGTGTGTGGTAGTGGTGTGTGGTGTGTGGTAGTGGTGTGTGGTAGTCAGGGGCCCTGGCCCTCACGTGGAGAGCTGTGTAGGGGTCACTGCTGGGGTCAGGGTTAGGGTTAGGGTTAGACCCTCTGTGGAGAGAGAGGAATCTGATGGAGATGCAATCAGGACTTAACCCTTTCGATACGACCACGTCACCGGCAACATTTTAAAAATATCTAACAAAGATTTAATAATATTAAAAAAATATCTAACAAATCTAAAAAATTCCTCACTCCAACACTTGCTGAAAGCTGAGAAACTGCGCTTTCTAGTATTATAGGGAAAATCCAATTAATATTCAAAATGTTGTCACTGTTCTTTCAGGGTTAAAAGGTAATACAAGTGAACAAACATCCTTATGATTCTATAGAGAGCGTTTAGAGCGGCAACTAGTGAGGAAGGAGGTAAGGAGAGAGGAGACAAGGAATTACTTTTGAGCTTTAAACAAAAATAAGGAAAGATTTGAATCCTCGACATCTGGATGTTCACTCTGAGTGTTCCCAGTGACATCACTTCCTGTTGGATCTCCTGGAGGAGAGAGGGACAGAGTTCTGCTCTTTAGGGACCTCTAGTGGTCTAGTCAGGAATGGCAAATGGATTTTTATCCAGTCACATTCACACAATGGCGGCAGCTGCCATGCAAAGTGCCAGCCTGCTCATTGGGAGCAATTTGGGGTTCGGTGTCTCGCCCAAGCGCACTTGGACATGTGGACAGTCATGCGCACTTGGACATGTGGACTTCCCCTCACCCTAACCCGGGTCCGTATCCTTTTCCTACCCCCTCCCTACCCCAACCCCTGCCTCTATCTGGGCCCAGGCACATTCACGCACACACAAACACACACCAGTGTTTGCCATGTCTCTCCTATGATGTTATTAGCCTCTCTTACTCTGAAAATGTAATTTAATGTTATTTATTGCTCTATAAATGTTCTTAGCCGGTAGACAAACATACTCCAGGAGCTCGATCGCCTTGTTGAGAGGGGTCAGGGAAGAATTTTTACAGCTCACTTATCTGGCCCCTGGGGTGATTACTGTTTTTTTCCTTCCCTCTGGAATATGTAGAGAGTGGGTCGTATGCCCTCCTCCCTTGTTCTCTGTAAAGCGCATTGTGTTGCCTCTGGGTATGAAATCAATATATATATAAAGCTTTGATTGATTGATTGATTGACAGGAGAAGCCGGGATAGGAGGCGATAAGTCGACCCTATGATCATTAGACGACCCACTGTACCTCTCGAGCCACAGCTGCCCATGTCATAACAATAACTGATGTTACACACTGGCTAATAAATCTAAACTCAGACACTCTGGCACCCTCTAGTGGTCATGTCTTACCTTGGGAAATAATTACTTTTACAACCCATATTAAAGTATTGATAACTAATACATTATACTACTTGTATAGTCAACCAGATATTAGAGTGATGAGTGGCAAATGCCTAGTGTGTATAACATCACCATACCTGTAGATGCAGATGACATATTTCACCCACAGGATTATTAATTCATAGCTTTAGTATGTACATAACACACCCATGCCCCCCAGGTTATTTATTCATATCCATACTTATAGCATGCATATTTCATCCATATGAGATTAAATACATGCAGGGTATTTTTTACTTGGGGTAGAATTACAAACACTACAATTTCTTGAAAGGTATAAAAGGTCAATTAAAAATGTAAATGTCTGCTATTATTTTATTTGTTTGAGGAAAACATGGAATGTGAAATCTTATAACTAAGACGACGCGAATAGGCCTACATAAATTTTTTAACAATTGTAGCACCGCCAATTACAGTATTTTTCAATAATTTCCACCACTTGGATTCCTTAAGACTTTTATAAATGACATATTTATGACGTTATAAATGACATATTTATGAGACTAGAACAGTTGAAAGATTACTCTTGCAATTTGTATAATGCCTGGACTAAACCCTGAGTCTCCATGTTGAGATATTTCCAAGTCCAAAACATGAATGATGAAGATGAAGTCCCAAAGATGAATGGAGGTGAATGGTCGGCCATGTTTGGCCATATGGGTTCAACACCCGTCCATCGAATTTCATAAAAAATTGGTCTGGTCATTTTTGCGTTATCCTGCTAAAGAACCAACGAACCAACCAACACACGCCACCGAAAACATGACCTCTCGCCCAGCTGTGACTGAGGTAACAACACGCCACCGAAAACATGACCTCTCGCCCAGCTGTGACTGAGGTAACAACACGCCACCGAAAACATGACCTCTCGCCCAGCTGTGACTGAGGTAACAACACGCCACCGAAAACATGACCTCTCGCCCAGCTGTGACTGAGGTAACAACACGCCACCGAAAACATGACCTCTCGCCCAGCTGTGACTGGGGCAGAGGTAACAACACGCCACCGAAAACATGACCTGCGCGGTCCCTGGGGACGTAATCGACCTGTAGACCTACACAAATACAATAACAAATCAGCTATTATCAGAATATATGTAAATAATCACACTATTACAACATATGTATACAAATACAATCACATTATCACAATACAAATATAACCGCCCATCTGTGCGTAATTGTTGAAGTGTACTTTAGTGGTCACGCTGATGGGAGTCTATTTACGGTTGTGGATTCGAGAGGGTCAGATCCCGTGAGTCCCGGTCGGAAGCCCGGTGCATACCGGACCGCCCGGTGAGGATTACGGTTACATGACAAAGGAGACGCAGCTTGGACCGGCGGTCTAATGATGGGTCCTTTCACACCTCTAACCACCAGGCTCTTTTACTGGCTCGGCCCTTTAACCCTTTGAATACGACCACGTCACCGGCAACATTTTAAAAATATCTAACAAATATTTAATAATATAAAAAAAATATCTAACAAATCTAAAAAATTCCTCACTCCAACACTTGCTGAAAGCTGAGAAACTGCGCTTTCTAGTATTATAGGGAAAATCCAATTAATATTTGAAATGTTGTCACTTTATTTTCAGGGTTAACTGGCTCTGTCAATATAGACCTGGAAATATCCCCCCAAATAATTTAGAGGAACATTCATTTACTTGTAATTATTTTTATCGTTTTATTTTCTCTTTACAATAGAATCCGTGCAGACAAACATTACAGTTATAACATTATTTTGTGTAGGATAATATGCAGTTTATTAGGATATTGACAGATAGGCTCTATAATAGGCTTCATCTGTTATGTTTAGGTACATTTAAGTGCTCATAAGAAGTGGGTTAAACGTTGTTATCTCATAAACAAACAGAAGAAACTCGTAACTCATAAGATATTAAAGTAAATGGTAAATGATAAATTTACTGCACTTATATAGCGCTTTTCCACCTTAGCGGCACTCAAAGCGCTTTACAATGACCTCTCATTCACCCATTCACACACACATTCACACACCGATGGCGGTAGCTGCCATGCAAGGTGCTAACCTGCTCATTGGGAGCGATTTGGGGTTAGGTGTCTTGCGCAAGGACACTTCGACATGTGGACAGTCGGAGCTGGGATTCGAACCACTGACCCTTCGAAGTACTGTGTTTTTGCCATTGTAATGAGTCACTTTCAAACCCACGCGCTGTCCATCGTGCACGCGCATTTCTCCACGATCATGTTGGGGAACTCGGCCACCTCTATCTCGGTGTGGTCTCCCTTCTTCACCAGGTACATGATGGGCAGGGGCGCGCTCTCCGCCGCCCCGCACCGCCGCTCCGCGTGACCGTAGCGACGAGTGGGCTGCTTGCATCTCCCGGCGCACCGGAACGCCTGGTACCCCGCGGGCTCGAGGACCCACAACTGAGTCCACGCGAGTTCCCGGAAGTTCACGAAGTGTTCCTCCCTGCAGCACATGTCGTTGGCGTTGGATGACGCGCAGTCACCGCAGGAACTGTATGGAGGGGGGGAATGGATGGTTAGCCACATGCCAAATGCGAGACATCTGTCCCATATCAGGTCGAGACAAAAGGTTTGACCACGCACCCATATTCCTCTAGGTTGAGAGTGAAGAGCACGAGCTCCGGATGTCCCTTGGCGCTCCCCGGGGGTCCCTGTGCGTCGAAGCGCACGCTCCTCGCCATCGCGGCGGCGTGGCTGCCCGGTCTCGCGCCCTCGACCCAGAGTTCCAGGTTCAGCGGTGAGTCTCGCGAGCCTTTCGACCAGTAGTGCACCGCCTGGGTGACGTCAAAGCTCTGCCATCCAGTCTCGTGGACCGGAACCAGTCTATAAGATAAAGGGTTAATGATTAGTAAAATTATGGGCTATTTTGACATGTAGGTCATTGAACAAGGTCCCAAATGAAAGGAAAGGGTCATTTTTCTCTACAATAAAGTGATAGGTTGTCCAAAGAGGGTCTAACCTTGAGTCCACGAGTGAAGTCCGGTTGGATCCGTTAACCAGGACCTCCACCCAATACACGCTGACCCGTGCGTCCTTCACCGGCCGGTGGCTCCTGCTCCCGGCCGCGGGCAGCTTGCGAGGGGCGGTCTTGAACAGTCTGAGCTCGGCCACGGTCACCTCGCTGTTGGCCGGGATCCTTCCGTCCATATCAAAGACCAAGCGCTCCCTGGTTCTATCTGAATACACGATTTCACCCGAGATATCTGCAAGAACGCAACAGGTACCGTCAGAATCTGGACACCGCACTTTGGAACGAGAGGCCCCTCAAATGGGCCACGCATGTTCTAGGCCTCAGAAAATAAAAAGCTAGAGATTATTAACAGAAAACGCTAATTTCTATTATTATTATTGTTATAATTGACACATTTATTGGATTGATCGTGACACTTGAGACGGGGGGAGTTTCTACCTGCGTTCCCGGGGATGCGCCTCAGTATCCCGGCGAGGCTGGGCACGGACCTCCGCCTGCGCTTCTGGTGCAGCTTCAGCATGGATAGATACTTGTTCCTGAGGTGGGTCGGAACCACCAGGTTCTCCACATCCCTCTTGTGGATCCGAGGAAGCTCCGGCAGGCCCAGTTTCTCCAGCA
Source organism: Borostomias antarcticus (assembly GCF_949987555.1). NCBI lineage: Eukaryota > Metazoa > Chordata > Actinopteri > Stomiiformes > Stomiidae > Borostomias > Borostomias antarcticus. The sequence goes on along the minus strand of NC_140265.1, from coordinate 5,164,493 downwards.
TGGCCACTTTCAGGTCGTCTTGACCAAACCCGTGCGTCAGAGAGACCAGGGCGCAGGCGCACAGCAGCCAAATCATGATACTGTAATCCACTTTTTCTGAGTAGAGAAGAGAAATCCGGTAGCAGACAGAAGCGAACTGTCCCTTTGAGACCCCAGAGGGTCCTTTTATACAGGTCTTGTGACATCCATCCAATAGGACGTGCTTCTTGAAATGTCAACTTTATCGTTGTCACTTGAGCACGTCGTCGGATTAGCCGCGGCGATTTGTTAAAAGGTGATTAATGAAAACAATTAATTAGGAGATAATCCCCCCTGTTAGCATATCAAAGTGATATGTGTGTGTTTCATTATGCTGCTTAACTGAACCTTTTATTTTCTTGGTAGACTAGACGAGACGCAAGTGACTCGTCTCTGACAGGCATCTTTTATGCTTTATCTTAAAAAGACAAATCAATTAATTGTATAGATCAGTTGTTTTTCCTAATTTAATATTTGTCTAAGTAGAGAAATTGCTTGATCTCAGGGCGGTGAGGGATGTGTGTGTGTGTGTGTGTGTGTGTGTGTGTGTGTGTGTGTGTGTGTGTGAGAGAGAGAGAGAGAGACCTTCAATCTGGCCGTGAATGAACTGAAAGCAAAAGCACAAAAGGGCCTTTTATGTAATTAAAATATCAATTAATTTAAATAACCTAAATATTCCAATAAGAATCTGGATAAAATATTCAAATCAATAATTGAATTCCTAACAGAACAAAAAAAAAGAGTCCAGTACCTTTTAGGAGAGAAGAAGCTATTATAGTCACTAAATAAGTAACAAGTTGCCACAACTTTAGGGACTGACAGTAGCACAACTTGCTCTTTTATTTATTATGATTATTATGAATATTATTTATGTATTTATTTTTCCTTTTGTTTGGCCACATTTTTACTAGAAATATTACTTAGTAGAAAGGGAGCTGTTAGTTGTTTTTTTTCCCATGTTATTATTGAATTGTGTTCTAGACGCTTTGGCAATATTGTTCACCTGACGTTCATGCCAATAAAGCATATTGAATTGAATTGAGAGAGAGATCAGGAAATAAAGCATCATTATTTTTTGGGGGGAACAGCAGGTGCATAGTTAGCATCTGAGACCTAGCGGTGAGATCAGCCAACCCTCACCTGGTGCTGACGTGTGCTTGTCAGAGTTTGCAGGTCTCTCTTTCCGTGGCCCCCCAGTTCAAACAAACACGTGTATTGTGACGGGGCCCCCCTCTCTCTCTCCATGGCCCCTAGGCAGAGATTAGTCAGATAACAGTTAGGGCCGCACTGAGGGATGTGGATTGGAGAGCCCTGATTGTGTGTTGCTATTGCAGGAGCAGGCCAGTCTTTTTTTAATCACACACACACACACACACACACACACACACAGGAGCTGAGGGGCATGAGTCTTAAGGGTTGTGTATTGGAAGCTGCAGGTCACACACACATACGCCCGCATATGCACACACACACAGATTCACATTTGCATCATGCATATGTACACACACACACACACACACACACACACACACACACACACACACACACACACACATGCAGGCACAGGAAGAGTTGCCGGCAGGACAATCACAGTCAGACAACCAAACCAAATGTGCTGGCGGTGTTGTGTGTTGTTAATCATGTTATTAACAGTGTGTGTTTGCCTGGGCGGGACAGACGCAAGGCGAGGGGGCGGCAAGCACACACACACACACACACACACACACACACACACAACTCTAAATGAACACTGTCACGTCTCAAGAAATGATATTAAGACTTCTTCAAATGAGCGTAGCAGATATGAATAAATGCCCGTGACGGGAGCTGGTTGTGAATCACATTTCAAACCCCGTTTGGTCTCCACAGTTTTGGGTCATATCAGTGGTACGCCCTGCCCCTCTCTCTGTCGCATATCTCTCTCTCTCCCCCTCTCTGTCCCTCTCTCTCTCGCCCCCCCCCCTCTCCATGCACTCCGATGCAGCCCCCTCCCCTCCCTACCAGCCGCCCACCCCCCCACCGCCTCCCCCTCCTTACCTGTTTGTACTCAAGGAAACTCAGATGACTCAGTTGATTATTACAAAGAGAGCTTTATTTACACTCGACAATTCAACATTCAACAACAATACACATTCGAACAGTTAGCCGGGGATAAAGTGCTCATTCTGAAGGTTTCTTCTGTGAAGAATGGTCCGGAGCTGAGAAAGCAGGGCTTGATGCCGTCCGTCTGTCTGACCGTCGGAGGGGGGGAAGGGGGGGCAAAGCTGACCATATTAAACCACCAACACGTGGATAAATACACCTCACTGCTCAAGTGGTAATGTTAAAAAAACTTTCCGGATGACTCCACAGGCGTCTAGGTGATTCTAAGATCAGATAGCATGACGGATATTCATTTGGATGAACCGTTATGGAGTCAAAATGAGGCCAGAAAGCATTGTAAACGTAAGTGAAGTATTGTAAACGTAAGTGAGGTATTGTAAACAAAAATATATGAATTGTAAATGTAAGTGAAGTATTGTAAACGTAAGTGAAGTATTGTAAACAAAAAATATATAAATTATTACTTAATTATTAAAAAATAAAATAAAAATTGCATTTACAATACTTTTTTGCGTTTACAAAACCTTTTCTGCATTTACAAAACTTTTCTGCCTTTACAATACTTTTTCTGCGTTTACAAAACATTTCTTGCGCTGCAAAACATTCTGGCCTCTCTTTGACGTGGGGGCGGGGTTAGATGAGTGGCGTGTCCAGAGAGGAAGAGGCGGGGTTTCGGGATGCCCACCACCATATATAAATCAAAACCATAGAAGAAGTCCAAAAAACGTTGAGCAGCGCTCATATGGCGGTGGGCATCCCGAAACTCCGCCTCTTCCTCTCTGGACACGCCACTCATCTAACCCCGCCCCCACGTCAAAGAGAGGCCAGAATGTTTTGCAGCGCAAGAAATGTTTTGTAAACGCAGAAAAAGTATTGTAAAGGCAGAAAAGTTTTGTAAATGCAGAAAAGGTTTTGTAAACGCAAAAAAGTATTGTAAATGCAATTTTTATTTTATTTTTTAATAATTAAGTAATAATTTATATATTTTTTGTTTACAATACTTCACTTACGTTTACAATACTTCACTTACGTTTACAATACTTCACTTACGTTTACAATACTTCACTTACGTTTACAATACTTCACTTACGTTTACAATTCATATGTTTTTGTTTACAATACTTCACTTACGTTTACAATGCTTTCTGGCCTCACTTTGACTCCATAAACCGTCCCTTTAAGAATCCTGGCGGGCAGGTGATCAGGACCCGTATTAATCCCCAGGCATCTCATCGGACGGCCGATCTCGGGAAAACATGACCCGAAAACTCCGGAACGTCGTCCTAAGCAGAATTCCACAGCTGTGAGACGGACGTCTGCGTGTAAATACTACAGTCGTCCCCGAGAGACACCGGTGAGACAATTCCCAGCAGCGTGGCAAAGCACCATGGGTAAGATGTTCTGCGGTATTCCGAAAACATGAAGGGCGATCTTAGCGGGAGTACATCGGTGTCGTCGGGACACTCTGACCCAGCAGCGGTGGACGAGTCCCAGGAGCAGCAGTGTGTGAAGGCAGCTGATGGGGTGAGTTGAAGGTACCTGTGTGGAGCTGAGGTAGACCCACCGAGAGGCAGGCTGGTATAGGCAGGGATGGGATGGCGCGTGTGTGAGAGAGAGGGAGAGAGAGAGGAAAGTGTGAGGTGCGTGTGTGTTTGACAGAGTGAAAAGTGTAGTGGGAGATGTGTGTGTGTGTGTGTGGATAAAGCATGCCAGATAAAGGGTGCACATTTTAGGCAACATGCTTTGAGCTGCTTCAGGAGAGGCAGAGGGTGCAGGGAGAGGAGAGAAGAGGTAGACAGAGAGAGAGAGAGAGAGAGAGAAGAGAGAGAGAGAGAGGGGTTGGTCTGGGGTGTGGAGGGTAGATATAGGTTGGTCTGGGGGGTGTGGAGGGTAGATATAAGCTGGTCTGGGGTGTAGGGGGTAGAGGGGTAGATATAAGCTGTTTTGGGGTGTGGAGGGTAGAGGGGAAAGTCCGGAGAGACGGAGAGAAATCAAACATTTATGAGCACCGATACACACCAGACATCCACCACAGATACTGTATCAAGCGTGTGTGTCTGTGTTTGATAAAGCAACACAAAACATCACCTGCCGTTCCCTTTGACTCCCTTCTATGACCGGGCTCTGTAGAAACACGTTATACCCATCCACTTCAAACCCTCTGAACGCATGTAGAGGCCAAGGATGCAACCACAAGGGTTCTTATATGCGTTTGCTTGATCCTACCCAACAAAAAAACCATCTGAATGAATAATCTCCCTTATCGCCGGTATCTCCTATATCTCTCATATCTCTCAGGCTCTCATATCTCCTATGAGAGCCTATATCTCTCCCGCTACCCTCCTATATTCTCTTTCATCAATGTTTGATTTGAGTGGTAAGAAAAAGAACATTAGGCCTCTCTGCCCCCCCGAACTTAAAAACAACAACCTTCCTTCCCCTGCATCACTAGCCATGTTTCCATCCACTTGTCGATCGAATTGTGTGAGGATCGCTAAAAATATGAATGCGAATAAAGCCGGCGAACGTGCGTTTCCATCTAGAGCTTTAAATCGGATAAAGCATTTATCACAAAAGACTTTTATCGAACGAGAGAAAATCCGATGATCGACGGTACAAACTTTTTGTCAATTTTCATGATTTTTAATCGAATTTTACTGTTTCCATGAGGCATTTTTAATTCGATAGAACTTAATTCGCATAAAACGTGTGGATGGAAACATGGCTAGTGTCAATCCTCATCTCTCCTTTTCGACTCTTCCATCTCTTTCCAATCCCTACTGTGCATCCTAACGTCCTAAACCCTCATCTGTCTCTCTTTCCAACTCGCTTTCACATCCCTCTATCCTCTCTTCGGTCACTAGGGGGCAGTAGAGTGCTGTCTGGGCCCATGGCTGACAGCACACAGCATGTACACACAGCACAGCTCACCTTCCAGCAGTGTACACACATAAGCAGTCTTCACAGTTCAAAAAAGCCCAACGAATAGTGTTCTGTTTCACCGAAGCCACGGGTCTGGTGCGCTGGTCCACACACACGGAGACCAGGGGTGTGTGTTCATGTCTGCTGGCGCACAGGAGAACCACACACACACACACACGCACGGATACGCCCCTCACGTATCCGTGGGAACCACAGCGTCCTCGTCCACAGTCAGAGAGGAGTCCCTCCTCAGAGACTGCACCCCAACGGGAGGTTAGCCACCAGCATCCGTGACAACTTCCTGTCTGGGGAGGAAGTCTCTTCCAATCACTCATTCACCCCCTTCTGGGAAGTGGGCGGAGCTTGCGCGTCCCGTCAAAGTGGCGTGTGATTTAAGTCGTCCACGGCGACGTCTTCCCGTCAAGAGAGGAGCCGCCGCTCGCTGCCGGTCTCTCAAGCGCTGGCGCCGTCGTCCTCGGCCGCGCCGCTGCTTGCCCCGTGGGTGATGAGGGTGGGCGGGGCCGTGGCGAGGTCTCTCTGGCTGCCGTGCCGCGATTGGCCGTCCAGGCGGTGGAGGCTGCTGTGAGTGGACAGCGGGTGGTCGGGGCGGGGGAGGCGCTCCTCGGCGCCGCGGTGAGCGGTGGGGGTGTGGCTTAATGGCGAGAGGAGAGAGGGAGAGAGAGAGGGGTGAGGGACATTTCAGTTGACCGTAATGTTTTCTAAATATATCCATCTTCTTCCTCCCGCCAACCCCCCCTCCCCCCCGCACCCCCCCCTACCGGCCGTCACGCGAGCGCTGCAGGCTGCCATGGCAACTGCTCTTGCTGTGTAGGCTGCCCGCCTTGCTGCGGGCGGAGGGGGCGTGGTAAAGCCCGCGGTCGTCGGGGGCGGGGCCTGGGTCGTCGGGCTCGTCCAGGATGGCGAGGTGGGTGGAGCTGGCGTGGGTGGAGGTTCCCTGGGGGGGGAGGGGGAGGGGATCACACGAGGATAACAGACAGACGGGCAGACAGACAGACAGGCAGGCAGGCAGGCAGACAGGCAGACAGACAGAGACAGACAGGCAGGCAGACAGACAGACAGAGACAGACAGGCAGGCAGGCAGACAGACCAATTTGACATTAATTTTATTAGACAAATTTGGGGTTAGCAGTGTTTCAGCAGTGTATAAAGAATATACATAACAGATTTAATTACAAAAATAATACATATATACATACAGTATGCATAAATATAGGATATATATATATACATACAATCTGTATAGATAGTTTTTTCAGTTTTGAGTACTGGCAGTAATTTGACCAATTCAAACCTGACCTAACACCCAACCGTTACTAATGCTGCCATGTTGGAACGGTGGTTTTCTGTGAGGGAGGGGGGACACGTGGGAGGGGGGGGGGGTGGTCTCACCTGCGTGGAGGTGCCCCTGGACTTCCTGATGATGGGGGTTTGGGGGTCCCGGAGCAGCGACTGGGCGAAGTCTGGCTCCTGCAGCACCTGCCTGCTCTCGTTAACCCCGCTACTGGGGGGGGGGGCGGGGGGGGGGCAGGGAGAGGAGGAGAGGGGAGGTCCGGGAGAGAGAGGGAGAGACGGGGGAGGGAGGAGGAGGAGGAGGGCAGGGAGAAGGGGAAGGCGGAGGTGTGGCCCAGGCGCAGGGAGCGGACGGAGAGGTGGAGAGGGGGGAGGGGGATGGGGGGGGTGGAGGGGGAGGAAGGGGTCAACGTTCTGTTATTGAGGGGCGGGAGAACACGGGCGCAGAAAAACAGCCTAATCACCATGGAGACAGGGTTATGGCGCGCGTGTGTGTGTGTGTAAAGCAGATGTAGAAAGTTAGGAGACTTCTGACTGACAACTATAAGACTGATAAAGCGTCAGGCAATAAAATGGAGAATCATTTATTTTTTATTAAAAGTTATTGAAAAACACGGACACACACACACACACACGGAAGCACACACACAGAGACACTGGATACACACACAAGGACACACACACACACACGAAAGCACACACAGAGACACTGGATACACACACAAGGACACACAAGGACACACACACACAGAGACACTGGATGCACGCACATACACAGACGCGCACACACACATACGGAGGCACACACACACAGACAGACAGACAGACAGACAGACAGAGACAGACAGACAGACAGACGTGAGTGCACACACACGTACACACACACACACACACACACACGTACCCACACACACACACTGCTTACTTCTTGCGACGGCGCCCGTGCAGGAAGCCGGCCCACTCCGTGCATGTCTTCTTGCTGCCCACCCAGAAGACGGAGGGCACGCCCACCACCAGCATCATCAGGTACTTGACCAGGAAGAGCAGCAGGTCCGGCCGCCTGCTCTGCTCCACCTGCAGGGGTCACGCACAGGTCAGCGGGGTCAGCACCGGGCTGGGGCAACACACGGTGTGTGTGTGTGTGAAGCTCTCTGAAAGCACATCAGACTGGCCACACACACTCTGCTCCCCTCAGCAAGACAAAACAATGGTTACCTCATCTCCTCTCGCTACTTCTCATGTACTGTAGGCACGCACACACACACACACACACTGACACACACACACACACACACACGCATGGCACGCACACGGACGCACACACACACACACACACACACACTCACACACACACGTACACACACACGCACGCACGCACACACACACACAAACTGACACACAGGCAACTCCACAGGAGTGAGTGATCAGATGCAAGCAGCCATATTGAAATTACTGAGCTACTAGTGGGGCACAGAGGGGTCTGTGAGGACACACACACACACACACACACACACACAGCTGAGAAATACAAGCACTTGCACCTGCTGCACTCATATGACACACATACTGTACTCACGCACACACACACAGTTCATATCGGCCAAAGTGATGACACGCGCGTGTGTGTGTGTGTGTGTGTGTGTGAGGGGGGGACAGCACAGATGTTCTACTTGGCTTATTCATTTAATGACGGCCGAAAACAGCTCCTTCCCGAAGCCCCCCTCCCTCCCCTCTACAACCACCACAAAGACACCATACAATACTGCTAGCCAAGCGTGACTGAACAAGACCTGAGAGAGAGAGAGAGAGAGGGAGGGAGGGAGAGAGAGAGAGAGAGAGAGAGAGGGAGAGATAGAGAGAGAGGGAGGGAGGGAGAGAGATAGAGAGAGAGAGGTAGAGAGGGAGGGAGGGAGAGGGAGGGAGAGAGAGGGAGGGAGAGAGAGACAGGGGGAGGATGAAGTTACAAGAGGGAAGAGGAGACGTTTTGTGGCCGAGAGAGAGGGAGGGACGGAGAGAAAGAGAAAGAGAGAGAGAGGGACAGAGAGAGAGAGAGAGAGAGAGAGAGGGGGGGGGATCTGTAGAGTCAGCGATGCACACTCCCTTCCCCCAACACACACATATGCTCTTACACACCAACACACAAACTCACTCAACTAACTCTCTCTCACTCTCACACACACACACACACACACACACACACACACACACACACACACACACACACACACACACACACACACACACACACACACACACTCCAGGTGCTTGATAATTAACAGAGAGCTCTACAAAGCCACCACAGAGTGGGCGGAAACAGTGTAGGGCTTTAGGGTTGGGTAGAGTGGTGTGTGTGTGTGTGTGTGTGTGTGTGTGTGTGTGTGTGTGTGTGTGTGTGTGCGTGCGTGTGTGTGCGTGTGTGTGCGTTGTGTTGCTATGTCACGTGACTCCACTTTGCCTACTGCAACAGAGAGCTGGAGGTGGAAAAGGTCTCTAGTTTCCAGCTAGTGTCAAGTATCAGAGAGAGAGAGAGAGAGAGAGAGAGAGAGAGAGAGAGAGAGAGAGAGAGAGAGAGAGAGAGAGAGAGAGAGAGAGAGAGAGAGAGACCGCTCAATACAGTAGAGAGATGAGTACTGGGGTGTGATCTAGAGAAACACCACAACACACAGCTACTGGGACCGGTGTATTACCTGGTAGGGGCAGGGGATTGGTGTATTACATGGTAGGGGCAGGGGATGTGGTAGTAATGGGACCGGTGTATTACCTGGTAGGGGCAGGGGATGTGGTAGTAATGGGACCGGTGTATTACCTGGTAGGGGCAGGGGACCGGGGTATTACCTGGTAGGGGCAGGGGACCGGGGTATTACCTGGTAGGGGCAGGGGATGTGGTGGTAATGGGACCGGTGTATTACCTGGTAGGGGCAGGGGACCGGTGTATTACCTGATAGGGGCAGGGGATGTGGTGGTAATGGGACCGGTGTATTACCTGGTAGGGGCAGGGGACCAGTGTATTACCTGGTAGGGGCAGGGGACCAGTGTATTACCTGGTAGGGGCGGGGGATGTGGTGGTAATGGGACCGGTGTATTACCTGGTAGGGGCAGGGGACGTGGTGGTAACGGGACCGGTGTATTACCTGGTAGGGGCAGGGGATGTGGTAGTAATGGGAGCGGTGTATTACCTGGTAGGGGCAGGGGAGCGGTGTATTACCTGGTAGGGGCAGGGGAGCGGTGTATTACCTGGTAGGGGCAGGGGAGCGGTGTATTACCTGGTAGGGGCAGGGGAGCGGTGTATTACCTGGTAGGGGCAGGGGATGTGGTAGTAATGGGACCGGGGCAGGTGACGTGGTGGTAATGGGACCGGTGTATTACCTGGTAGGGGCAGGGGATGTGGTAGTAATGGGACCGGGGCAGGTGACGTGGTGGTAATGGGACCGGTGTATTACCTGGTAGGGGCAGGGGATGTGGTAGTAATGGGACCGGGGCAGGGGATGTGGTAGTAATGGGACCGGTGTATTACCTGGTAGGGGCAGGGGATGTGGTAGTAATGGGACCGGGGCAGGAGATGTGGTGGTAATGGGACCGGTGTATTACCTGGTAGGGGCAGGGGATGTGGTAGTAATGGGACCGGGGCAGGGGATGTGGTAGTAATGGGACCGGTGTATTACCTGGTAGGGGCAGGGGATGTGGTAGTAATGGGACCGGGGCAGGAGATGTGGTAGTAACGGGACCGGGGCAGGGGATGTGGTAGTAATGGGACCGGGGCAGGTGATGTGGTGGTAATGGGACCGGGGCAGGGGATGTGGTAGTAATGGGACCAGGGCAGGTGACGTGGTGGTAACGGGACCGGTGTAGTACCTGGTAGGGGCAGGGGATGTGGTGGTAACGGGACCAGTGTATTACCTGGTAGGGGCAGGGGATGTGGTGGTAACGGGACCGGTGTAGTACCTGGTAGGGGCAGGGGATGTGGTGGTAACGGGACCAGTGTATTACCTGGTAGGGGCAGGGGATGTGGTGGTAACGGGACCGGTGTAGTACCTGGTAGGGGCAGGGGATGTGGTAGTAACGGGACCGGTGTATTACCTGGTAGGGGCAGGGGATGTGGTGGTAATGGGACCGGGGCAGGTGACGTGGTGGTAACGGGACCGGTGTATTACCTGGTAGGGGCAGGGGACCGGTGTAGTACCTGGTAGGGGCAGGGGATGTGGTAGTAATGGGACCGGTGTGGGAGCGGTGTATTACCTGGTAGGGGCAGGGGACGTGGTGGTAACGGGACCGGTGTATTACCTGGTAGGGGCAGGGGATGTGGTAGTAATGGGACCGGTGTGGGACCGGTGTATTACCTGGTAGGGGCAGGGGATGTGGTAGTAATGGGACCGGGGCAGGTGACGTGGTGGTAACGGGACCGGTGTAGTACCTGGTAGGGGCAGGGGATGTGGTGGTAATGGGACCGGGGCAGGTGACGTGGTGGTAACGGGACCGGTGTAGTACCTGGTAGGGGCAGGGGATGTGGTAGTAATGGGACCGGGGCAGGTGACGTGGTAGTAATGGGACCGGTGTAGTACCTGGTAGGGGCAGGTGACGTGGTGGTAATGGGACCGGGGCAGGTGACGTGGTGGTAACGGGACCGGTGTAGTACCTGGTAGGGGCAGGGGATGTGGTAGTCCCGGCAGTGCTCCTGGACCCAGGTGTTCTCCCAGACCGGTCTCAGGCTGTGCTCGTACAGGTAGCAGCCCAGGACGGTGAGCAGCGGGACCAGGTAGAGGACGGAGAAAACCCCGATCCGGATCATGAACTTCACCAGCTTCTCCTGGTTCTCCTTCTCCAGCAGGATCTCCATGCGCACGCGGTTCAGCGCCACGATGCCCGCCAGCAGCAGGGACACGCCCACCTGGACACACACACACACACACACTTAGCTAACGCAGTAATGTCATCGTTCGTCCACACATACGGACGGTAGTTTGTGCATTTCGTGTCGTCGCGACCGCCAGACGCACCGCCACGTCGAGACACAGCGGCGCCAGCACGAACCAGCGCAGCGCCGTGATGTCGTAGAGGCCCACGAAGCACACGCCGGCCACGGCGTCGCCCTCGATCTTGTTCATGGCGAGCAGCGTGACGGTGAGGGCGCCGGGCAGGCCCCAGGCGCAGGCGTGGAAGAGCAGCGCCTTCTTCTCGATGGCCTCGCTGCCCCACTTGGGCACGGCGGCCAGGAACCAGGTGACGGTCAGCACCACCCACCACACGCTGCCCGCCATGGTGAAGAAGTACAGCACCATGAAGAGCAGCGTGCACAGCTGGAGGAGGAAGAGGAGGAGGGAGGAAGAAACGGGGGGGGGGGGGGGGGGGAGAAGAGAGAAGTGTGGGGGGGCAGGTGTTTAGACAAGATTATTTTGTAAAGTAGGGCTGCACAATTAATCGTGAATTAATTCGAAATCGCGATTATGACCTCCGCGATTAACTAATCGCAAAAGGCCGCAATTAATGTGATTAGTAATTTTGAGTGTGCTAGGACTACACGGACGAATCACAGGCGCTTATGCTGTCTGACCAATCACATGCGTTCCCGCTGAGTGCGCAGCGATTTCACTGAGAAGACAGATAGCAGTATAGCAGTAGGTCAAGACAAGTGTCACAAGAGTACCTGCAGCCGTGAGTAGTGAGAAAATGAGCGAAAAAACGAGGTCAGTGAGTTAGTAGCAAGAGAATTTTGGTTATTATATATTAATTACAGATTAATCGCAATTATTAATAGCAATTACCATTTTGAAGCAAATAATCGCAATTATTATCTTTTGTCATAATCGTGCAGCCCTACTGTAAAGCAGGACAAAGATGCTAAGACAGCTCAAGCTTTTATCAGCTCCAGCTACCGCACATCGCAAC
>NC_140265.1:5139756-5142256 GCF_949987555.1 Borostomias antarcticus | reverse complement strand
ACACACACACACACACACACACACACACACACACACACACACACACACACACACACAGTCAGTTACAGTCAGTCTGTCTCCCTCTCACACACAGTAACACACACTCACAGTAACACACACACACAGTCAGTCAGTCACAATCAGTCTTTCTCTCTCTCTCACACACACAGTAACACACACACACACACACACACACACACACACACACAGTCAGTCAGTCACACAGTCAGTCTTTCTCTCTCTCTCTCACACACACACACACACACACACACACAGTAACACACACAGTAACACACACCCACTTACACACACACACAGTCAGTCAGTCAGTCACACACAGACTCCGCCTCCCCTCTCCCGCGTTACTAAGAGAGACAGGCGTCCATGAAAGGATGAGAGGAACAAACACAGCGTTCTCTCTCTCTAATCTTCCCCTCTTTTCTCCAGCTCGCTGAAAAGAGGTGGAACAAAGGAATAGCCCTCTCCCACACTCCCTCTCTCACGGCGTCATCCGTTTATTCATCCCTCCATCCACCCTTCAGTCAAGATCTGACATTCACTACATGAACCACTTCCCCTCCTCCTCCCTCGTTCTCTTTTCTTCCCTCCCTCCATCCTCCCATCCACTCTTCTATCTGAGGTGTTCCCACAGTCCTCCAGTCTCCCCCTCCTCCCTCTCTCTCTCTCTCCTCCACTCATCCCCTGCTAGTAAGTACATTTCCCCTCCGGCGACCATGGCAACCCACGATGCTCAGCAAGTAGCCAACCTGAGGAGAGGGTTCTGATTGGTCCCCGTCCTCTCCCAGAGGTCAGAGGGCGAGGCGTACACGCAAAGCCATTCACAATCCCACGGAGCGTGAGTGTGTGGGAGAGATGGAGGGAGTGGGGAGGAGAGGAGGAGAGGGAGAAGAAAGTGAGAGCCCGCAGATGGAGAGATGCTGGTAGCAGTGGCCCCTCTGCCGGCTAACCACCCACACAACTTCTGCTGCCACGGACACACGCACCTTCAAATGTGGGATTTATGGTGCGTTCGTTTATAACTCGGAGGTGGCAAATTGCAACTTGCTACTAGGAATGATGAAATAAAACGCAGCATGAACTCGCAGTTCCTCGTCGCAAATTCAGATATGTTTCTCAGCCCCCAGTTGCCGGCTGACGTCAATATCATATCATATCATCATCGTATCATTCACTATAGCTCGAATGCACACAGGTCAGAGGTAGGTATTTTGCCACTTGCGACTTGCCACCTCCGACCACAAACGAACGCACCATAACAATCAGGTTTGGACCTACGCAACGTTGTCTTTCCTATACTGTCACTATGGAAACACGGAAGCTCCAGACTCTCGCCTCCTGAGCCTTAAACACAGCCTTGTGTGCGTGTGTGTGTGTGTGTGTGTGTGTGTGTGTGAGAGGGGGGGGGGTGGTGGGGGCAGAGATTGGCTTAACATAAGACAAGGATAAGCTATGTTTTTTATCAGGGGGTGAACTGCACTAAGCACTATGGGCTCTCCACCCAGAGTGGACCACTATAATCACTATAGAGACATAGTTCACACAGACAGGGTTTTTCCTGCATAGAGATTTTTTGGCGCCCCCCCCCCCCCCCCCCCAAAGAGATTTTAGCCAGAGCCAAAGGAAAATCACCAGTGCCAAGATGGAAAAAAATCTGAATAAATAACGCAATTCAATCCTCTCCAAATGTGTTTGATAGCTTGTTTCAAGTGCAGCCCATCCCTCTTTCTTGCATTGTCCCTGGTTTGGACCACTAGTAATCAAGATCATTAATAGACAGGTTATCAGCATATACATATACGCATCAGCAACATATACGCGGGGTGCGAAAGTTGATTTTGTTTAGAATGTGTGATTTATTTTTGTTATTAGCGTTTATTTATTTTTACTATTTATTCCTAGGTTTGAGCGCACACACTCACAAGTTGTTGATTGATGATTGATTTAAATTGTAAGGAGGGGTAGGACAAGATAAGCTTTTTCTTCCTTCTGCCCCTTCTCGAACTTATCATTCTTAAATTTATAGGGACTAGGTAATATAGCCTTGTATATAGAAACTTTACGTTTATTTTTTTTTGTGTTTTTATGTTTTGATTGTTCAAGATAAATAAAGATCAAAACAATTTTGCATTAGTAGTAGTTAACCTAGTCAGTTTGTTAGTGAGCTGTTAAGTCTGTCTGTCTGTCTGTCTGTCTGCTATGGTTGCTGGAGGTGTTTGTCTGTCTGTCTGTCTGTCTGTCTGCTATGGTTGCTGGAGGTGTCTGTCCGTCTGTCTGTCAGTCTGTCAGTCAGCTGGTTGTGAGTTTGGTGTGAACAGCTCTATAGAAACTTCTAGATAATCATGACTCTGTGGACGACTAAGGTTCCCTTTATGTCTCTGACTGACTGAATGGGATAATCACCCCAATTCATCTGCATAGTAAGTAACGCGCGGGCGCGCGCACACACACACACACACACACACACACACACACACACACA
>NC_140265.1:5121907-5139556 GCF_949987555.1 Borostomias antarcticus | reverse complement strand
ATCCGCAGGTCCTCGGAGCAACGCAGGTTCACCATGGGGTGGAAGGGCTGGGGTGACAGGGGGTGACAGGAGATGACAGGGGGGGTGTTAGGTGTCACGGATGATGTTTCCTACAGGGGAAGCTGCTTGACGTTGTGTAGATTAAGTCTGTCTCACGCACACACACACACACACACACACAAATTCTCTCATCACCAAACGGTCGCTAATGGCACATCTAGAGGTTCATATTGAGCTATTAAACAGACGTGAACGAGAGGAGAAAAAGGGAGAGAGACCTTGGGTCTACAGTACACCATCTATAGAGAACAGTACACCATCTATAGAGAACAGAACACCATCTATAGAGTACAGAACACCATCTATAGAGTACAGAACACCATCTATAGAGAACAGAACACCATCTATAGAGAACAGAACACCATCTATAGAGAACAGAACACCATCTATAGAGAACAGAACACCATCTATAGAGAACAGAACACCATCTATAGAGAACAGAACACCATCTATAGAGAACAGAACACCATCTATAGAGAACAGAACACCATCTATAGAGAACAGAACACCATCTATAGAGAACAGAACACTATCTATAGAGAACAGAACACCATCTATAGAGAACAGAACACCATCTATAGAGAACAGAACACCATCTATAGAGAACAGAACACCATCTATAGAGAACAGAACACCATCTATAGAGAACAGAACACCATCTATAGAGAACAGAACACACCATCTATAGAGAACAGAACACCATCTATAGAGAACAGAACATCTATAGAGTACAGAACACCATCTATAGAGAACAGAACACCATCTATAGAGAACAGTACACTATCTATAGAGAACAGAACACCATCTATAGAGAACAGAACACCATCTATAGAGAACAGAACACCATCTATAGAGAACAGAACACCATCTATAGAGAACAGAACACCATCTATAGAGAACAGAACACCATCTATAGAGAACAGAACACTATCTATAGAGAACAGAACACCATCTATAGAGAACAGAACACCATCTATAGAGAACAGAACACCATCTATAGAGAACAGAACACCATCTATAGAGAACAGAACACCATCTATAGAGAACAGAACACCATCTATAGAGAACAGAACACCATCTATAGAGAACAGAACACTATCTATAGAGAACAGAACACCATCTATAGAGAACAGAACACCATCTATAGAGAACAGTACACCATCTATAGAGAACAGAACACCATCTATAGAGAACAGAACATCTATAGAGTACAGAACACCATCTATAGAGAACAGAACACCATCTATAGAGAACAGAACACCATCTATAGAGAACAGAACACCATCTATAGAGAACAGAACACCATCTATAGAGAACAGTACACCATCTATTGAGAACAGAACACCATCTATAGAGAACAGAACACCATCTATAGAGAACAGTACACTATCTATAGAGAACAGTACACCATCTATAGAGAACAGAACACCATCTATAGAGAACAGAACACCATCTATAGAGAACAGAACACCATCTATAGAGAACAGAACACCATCTATAGAGTACAGAACACCATCTATAGAGAACAGTACACCATCTATAGAGTACAGAACACCATCTATAGAGAACAGAACACCATCTATAGAGAACAGAACACCATCTATAGAGAACAGAACACCATCTATAGAGAACAGAACACCATCTATAGAGAACAGAACACCATCTATAGAGAACAGAACACCATCTATAGAGAACAGAACACCATCTATAGAGAACAGAACACCATCTATAGAGAACAGAACACCATCTATAGAGAACAGAACACCATCTATAGAGTACAGAACACCATCTATAGAGAACAGAACACCATCTATAGAGAACAGAACACCATCTATAGAGAACAGAACACCATCTATAGAGAACAGAACACCATCTATAGAGTACAGAACACCATCTATAGAGAACAGAACACCATCTATAGAGTTCACATGCACAATGACGGTATGACTCAGCGAGTCTATAAGTCAAACATAATTTACATTAGGGCCCTCAGGATAGACACAGGAAGTTCTCCTCTGGTGAAAAGATGAAGGTTGGGATGACTCAACACTTATCACAAAGGCAGATGGCTGACTGCAACACACGCACACCACACACACACGCACACACACATCAGTGATTCTGTGAAAGGGGGATTAGATATGAAGCGTTCCACGGGAACCTCAAGGCTCTCTCTCCAACACGCACATCACAGGCGGATCTGATTCCCAAAGAAGGCCAGATAAACGGATATCACCTACAGACAGGCAGGGGATTTCCTGGATTACACTTTAGGAAGCATCAGATACGGACGTGTGTGTGTGTGTGTGTGTGTGTGTAAATAGAGACTAGGGTGTATTCTTCGTCTTGTTCCGTTTGCTCTGTCTAGATCTTTTTCTCTTTTCCTTTTCTTATGTACTCATACTTCTGACATGTTACAACAGGCCTAAACCTACTTGTTATATACATTCAAGGTAGATAAACGGTATAGTATGGTCCCTTGATAATTCATATAGCCTACTTGAGCTGTTGTTTGTATTTACTGATGATTTCAATGCCATCATCTATGCTGAGACGACGATGTAATGTAACTTCATTGCTATTTTCCACCAAGTGTTTTGATATGTTTGTATAAAGTTACTGTCTATTGAATGTGTTCTATGCTAGTACCTCCCCTCACCCTGGTGGGGTGGATGACTGTGAGCAGTATAAAAGAGTCGGTACTTCATACTTGGATGATGCTCTGACAAAGACACATGCTGAAACGCGTTAGTCTGACAACAGCCCAACGAAAAATATGACTCTGAGCCAAAAGTCTTGCACTTATGTTTTCCTAGGAGTGCCACCATTTCCACCTCAATCAATCAATCAATCAAAGCTTTATTTGTAGAGCGCATTTCATACCCAGAGGGAACACAATGCGCTTTACAGAGAACAAGGGAAGTGGGCATACGACCCACCCCTACATATTCCAGAGGGAAGCAAAAAAACAGTAATCACCCAGGGGGCCAGATAAGTGAGCTGTAAAAAAAAAATCCCTGACCCCTCTCAACAAGGCGATCGAGCTCCAGGAGTATGTTTGTCTACCGGCTAAGAACATTTATAAAGCAATACATTACATTAAATTACATTTCAGAGAAAGAGAGGCTAAAAAAGCATCATAGGAGAGAGGACATCCTATGGACATACTTGGTGTCTTATTCTACAGAGACCGTGTGCAGTCCTGAGGGGACATTAGGAGACGCACAAAAGACCCCCCATCCCCTCTCTCTATCCCGCGTCTCTCCTTCCGCCCATCTCTCTCTTTCTCTGCTATGTAAGCCCCCCCCCCTCCCCTCTCTTTCTAAATCAACAAAAGTGTGTTTAAAGTCTTACATGAGGGACCAGATGAGGATATGAGGTCTGGTCTGTGATGTCACGTCCTGTTCTGGTCTGAGAGTGCACCAGAGGGCATTCTGGGCCTTGAACAGCCTGGCGCTTCAGACTGGTTCTGGTACTGAGAGTGGTTGTGCATGTGTGTGTGTGTGTGTGTGAGAGAGTGGGTGTGTGTGTGTGTGAGAGAGTGAGCCATGTGTATGTGTGTGTGTGTTAAGACTGTGGCATGTCAAAACTATACAATGAATGTGGTTGTGTGTGTGTGTGTGTGTGTGTGTGTGTTAGGCTGTACAATGACAGTGGTTCAGGCGAGCTACACAGAGACGAGCAGAGCTCCGTCTGATGGTAATGGAAGGAGACAAACACGGCACTTAAGAGCCTGGGCAGCCTCACTACCCAGGGTGCACCCTGCTCCTCATCCCCTCTACCCCGGCCCAGTTTGTTTTGATCGCTCTCGATTGGTGTATTCCAGATCTGCGCCTCAAATAAACGGCCCACCCGCAAATGGGTGCACTGACGCGTGGGTTCCCCCCGACATGGTTTTAAAGAGTAGAGCACCCCAACACACACACACACACACACACACACTATACTGTATGTGTGCAGTAATACTAGTGTGTGTGTGTGTGTGTTCAGAAGACAGAGAGAGAAGTAGAGCGTGTGAGCTTGACTGTACGGGCTGCAGCTCCCAGCTGAGCATCACACGCACCGTCTCTGAAGACGAGGGGAGTGAGAGTTTGAGGCTGTGAGCCTCGGCTACGTACGCTAACGCATCACTGTGTGTGTTTGTACGGCTACGTACGCTAACGCATCACTGTGTGTGTTTGTACGGCTACGTACGCTAACGCATCACTGTGTGTGTTTGTACGGCTACGTACGCTAACGCATCACTGTGTGTGTTTGTACGGCTACGTACGCTAACGCATCACTGTGTGTGTTTGTACGGCTACGTACGCTAATGCATCACTGTGTGTGTTTGTACGGCTACGTGCGCTAATGCATCACTGTGTGTGTTTGTACGGCTACGTGCGCTAACGCATCACTGTGTGTGTTTGTACGGCTACGTACGCTAACGCATCACTGTGTGTTTGTACGGCTACGTACGCTAACGCATCACTATGTGTGTTTGTACGGCTACGTACGCTAACGCATCACTATGTGTGTTTGTACGGCTACGTACGCTAACGCATCACTGTGTGTGTTTGTACGGCTACGTACGCTAACGCATCGCTGTGTTTGTACGGCTACGTACGCTAACGCATCACTGTGTTTGTACGGCTACGTACGCTAACGCATCACTGTGTTTGTACGGCTACGTACGCTAACGCATCACTGTGTTTGTACGGCTACGTACGCTAACGCATCACTGTGTTTGTACGGCTACGTACGCTAACGCATCACTGTGTTTGTACGGCTACGTACGCTAACGCATCACTGTGTGTGTTTGTACGGCTACGTACGCTAACACATCACTATGTGTGTGTGTGTGTTTGTACGGCTTTGGCTTACTTTGAGAAGAGATCAAAGATCAAACATCTACTCCTCTCACAAACGCACACGCACACACACACACACACACACACACACACACTCTACCAGGAGCCTGGAGGAACACTTAACGCAGCAGTATCCAGCTTAGTGTAGTTTCCACATGACCGGGTTCCACTGTCCAGCTCAGTGGCCTGTTTCTGCACCACTGTCCTCTGATGTTCCTGCTCTCTGTGTGTGTGTGTGTGTGTGTATGTGTGTGTGAGTGTGTGTGTGTGTTCTCCAACTTCTCTCCTCTATGAGCGCAGCCACTCTTTCCCTCTGCGTGTGTGCTCTTCATCTCTCTCTATGTGAATGTATTCCTCCTACATCTATGTATGTGTGTGTGTGTGTGTGTGTGTGTGTATGTGTGTGTGTGTGTGTCCCTTCTCCATCCAGTTCGCTTTGCTCCACACAGAGAATATTGATATTAAGTGGCTGGGGGGGGGGGGGGGGGTAAGTGAGTGAGTGTGTGTGTGTGTGTGTGTGTGTGTGTGAGAGAGAGAGGGTGTGTGTGTGTGTGCGTGCGTGTGTGTGAGTGGGAGGGGTGTTATTAAAAAAGGTTGGAGGGCGAGGAAGGAGAGAATAGCAAATCAAGCCTCTATTCATGTCAACTTGGGTTTTCATCTGCGTTGTGTCACGGTCCAAGAGCACTTCAGAGGGACAAAGACCTCTGGAAAGAAGCCAGCCAGGGGGACGACAGAACGACTTCTCCTCTGCTTCTCAGAGAGGGAGGGAGGGATGAGGAAGGAAAGAGAGACCTTCTCAGAGAGGGAGGGAGGGATGAGGAAGGAAAGAGAGACCTTCTCAGAGAGGGAGGGATGAGGAAGGAAAGAGAGACCCTGACAAAAATGTTTCAGAGGTACAACCATGCCCAGATGAACCAGGGGCCCAAACCAGGGCTCAAAAACCACACTAGCGACATGGAAAACCAGTTCAGTTTAACTGATTTATCCTTCATGGCGGTCAAAGTCAAATTTTCGTCATTAATCGATTTTCATCAAATTGTGATCATAATTGTTTTCCTCTTTCAAATAAACACAAACATAAAAAATTATTTAAATTGAACGGAACTAATGTCAGGCATCGTCAGGTCTGTAGTGCTAAATGGGGAATGGAATTGTGGATAAATTACCCTCAAAAACAATGGAATTGTGTTGTGTTTTTTTTACTTTTTTTTCATTCAAAGAAACACATCTTTTAAAATATTGGAATCAAATCTTTCAAATGTCAGCAAAAATCAATCGTCCATACCACCCACTGATTAATTAATAACTTTGAAAAACGTGCACATCCCTAATATTTAACCACTACAGGGGCGGCTGTAGCTCAGGAGGTAGAGCGTGGGGTCGACGGTTCGAATCCCGGCTCCTCCTGACGACATGTCGAAGTTTCCTCGGGCGAGACACTGAACCCCAAATTGCTCCCAATGAGCAGGCTAGCGCCTTGCATGGCAGCTGCTGCCACGGGTGTGTGAACACGTGTGTGAATGGGTGAATGAGAGGCCTTCATTGTAAAGCGATTTGGATAAAAGCACTACAAGTGAAGTCAATTCACCATTTAGCTGTGACACTTTTATCCAAAGTGACTTAAAATACATTTAACGTAGGCAGTCAGTCAGTGCACTACTCCTCACCAGAACTCACAAGTGCATCTCCCTTCTAAACAAGAGACTAGAGCATAATCTACAACACACTAATCTGTCGGGCTAAAGCCAACCACTGTCATAACTTCACTCAATGTGTGTTACATGCAAAATGCAATTATTGTTAGTCGCTTTGGATAAAAGCGTCTGCTAAATGACTGTAATGTAATGTTAGTTTCATGGTAGAACGTGTCCCTCTAGTCAATGTGTGTTAGTTTCATGGTAGAACGTGTCCCTCTAGTCAATGTGTGTTAGTTTCATGGTAAAACGTGCCCCTCTAGTCAATGTGTGTTAGTTTCATGGTAAAACGTGCCCCTCTAGTCAATGTGTGTTAGTTTCATGGTAGAACGTGCCCCTCTAGTCAATGTGTGTTAGTTTCATGGTAGAACGTGTCCCTCTAGTCAATGTGTGTTAGTGTCATGGTAAAACGTGTCCCTCTAGTCAATGTGTGTTAGTTTCATGGTAAAACGTGACCCTCTAGTCAATGTGTGTTAGTTTCATGGTAGAACGTGTCCCTCTAGTCAATGTGTGTTAGTTTCATGGTAGAACGTGTCCCTCTAGTCAATGTGTGTTAGTTTCATGGTAGAACGTGCCCCTCTAGTCAATGTGTGTTAGTTTCATGGTAAAACGTGCCCCTCTAGTCAATGTGTGTTAGTTTCATGGTAGAACGTGTCCCTCTAGTCAATGTGTGTTAGTTTCATGGTAGAACGTGCCCCTCTAGTCAATGTGTGTTAGTTTCATGGTAAAACGTGCCCCTCTATACAATGTTTTTTCCTGATTGTTCTAAACAAAGATGAGAGAACGCAGACCAATTTTCCATGGCAGATGAGCCTGTCTGCTGGTGTTGTTTTGGGCAGACATCTGAGTGGGAGGAGAGCTGTGTGTGTGTGTGTGTGTGTGTGTGTGTGTGTGTGTGTGTGAGCGAGTGGGAGGTGTGAAATGTGGCTGGTTTTCTGGCAGAGACGGAAGAGAAAAAAGACCCCAACTGTTCCTCCTCTTCAATGGAGGGATTAAGTTCCTCTCCTTCCCTTCTCTCCTTCCCTTCTCTCCCTCCATCTCTCTCTCAGGAGCTCTGGCTGCTGTACACAGACTGAATGGAGGAGAGAGAGAGAGAGAGAGAGAGAGAGAGAGAGAGAGGGGGGCCTCTTCTGTGGAAGAAATAAATAATTTCCTGCTCTCTCTGTTCCCCTCTTCCAGCCTGTCTGTGTCTTTCTTGGTCAGGTGAGAATAACAAGTAGGGTGGGGCTGAAGTGTGTGTGTGTGTGTGTGTGTGTGTGTGTGTGTGGTGAGGGGGTGGAGCTTAGGGAGACGGTAGAAAAGCCAGGTTGTCAGCTCCACAGAAACCCTGTCTCCAGCTTCTAATGGAGGGAAGGAGAAGAGGTGAGAAGAGAGGGAGGGAGCGAGGGATGGAAAAGAGGAGGGGAGGATTAGGAAGTCAAAAGCAGTCTGGAGAATGTGAGAACCTGACATGACACACACACGCACACACACACACAGTCTCTCACGCTCTCTCTGTGACAACTCACACATCTGTGATTGACTCTACACAGTGGACGGACATGCAGCTATTCAGTGTTAATGATGTAGGCTCAGACGAGGATCTGACCAGGGATTGGTGCTCAATACGTCCCTTCTCAATACGTCCCTTCTCAATACGTCCCTTCTCTATACGTCCCTTCTCTATACGTCCCTTCTCAATACATCCCTTCTCTATACGTCCCTTCTCAATACATCCCTTCTGAATACATCCCTTCTGAATACATCCCTTCTCAATACATCCCTTCTCAATACATCCCTTCTCAATACATCCCTTCTCAATACATCCCTTCTGAATACATCACTTCTCAATACATCCCTTCTCAATACATCCCTTCTCAATACATCCCTTCTCAATACATCCCTTCTCAATACATCCCTTCTCAATACATCCCTTCTCAATACATCCCTTCTCTATACGTCCCTTCTCTATACGTCCCTTCTCAATACGTCCCTTCTCAATACATCCCTTCTCAATACATCCCTTCTCAATACGTCCCTTCTCAATACGTCCCTTCTCTATACGTCCCTTCTCTATACGTCCCTTCTCTATACGTCCCTTCTCTATACGTCCCTTCTCTATACGTCCCTTCTCAATACGTCCCTTCTCTATACGTCCCTTCTCTATACGTCCCTTCTCTATACGTCCCTTCTCAATACGTCCCTTCTCAATACGTCCCTTCTCAATACATCCCTTCTCAATACATCCCTTCTCAATACGTCCCTTCTCAATACGTCCCTTCTCTATACGTCCCTTCTCTATACGTCCCTTCTCAATACGTCCCTTCTCTATACGTCCCTTCTCTATACGTCCCTTCTCTATACGTCCCTTCTCTATACGTCCCTTCTCAATACATCCCTTCTCAATACATCCCTTCTCAATACATCCCTTCTCAATACGTCCCTTCTCTATACGTCCCTTCTCAATACATCCCTTCTCTATACATCCCTTCTCAATACGTCCCTCTCAATACATCCCTTCTCTATACGTCCCTTCTCAATACGTCCCTTCTCTATACGTCCCTTCTCAATACATCCCTTCTCAATACGTCCCTTCTCAATACATCACTTCTCAATACATCACTTCTCAATACATCACTTCTCAATACGTCTTCTCAACACATCACTTCTCAATACATCCCTTCTCAATACATCCCTTCTCTATACGTCCCTTCTCAATACATCCCTTCTCAATACATCCCTTCTCAATACATCCCTTCTCAATACACCACTTCTCAATACATCCCTTCTCAATACATCCCTTCTCAATACGTCCCTTCTCAATACATCCCTTCTCAATACATCCCTTCTCAATACATCACTTCTCAATACACCACTTCTCAATACATCCCTTCTCAATACATCCCTTCTCAATACATCCCTTCTCAATACATCCCTTCTCAATACGTCCCTTCTCAATACATCCCTTCTCAATACATCCCTTCTCAATACATCCCTTCTCAACACATCCCTTCTCAATACATCCCTTCTCAATACATCACTTCTCAATACATCACTTCTCAACACATCCCTTCTCGATACGTCCCTTCTCAATACATCCCTTCTCAATACATCACTTCTCAATACATCACTTCTCGACACGTCCCTTCTCGATACGTCCCTTCTCGATACGTCCCTTCTCGATACGTCCCTTCTCGATACGTCCCTTCTCGATACGTCCCTTCTCGATACGTCCCTTCTCAATACATCCCTTCTCAATACATCCCTTCTCAATACATGTGTGTGTGTGTGTGTATGTGTATGTGTGTGTTACACAAGAGTCTCTCACTGCAGCCCAAAAACTGTCAGACTCCCATCAGCTCCCTCTCCATCATCAACCATCTGCATCCCTCCGTTCTACATCCCTCTATTTGTCCCTCCATCATCCTTACCCCTCCGAGGCAGTCACACACACACACACACACACACACACACACACACACACACACACACACACACACAGTCAGTTACAGTCAGTCTGTCTCCCTCTCACACACAGTAACACACACACACAGTAACACACACACACAGTCAGTCAGTCACAATCAGTCTTTCTCTCTCTCTCACACACACAGTAACACACACACACACACACACACACACACACACACACAGTCAGTCAGTCACACAGTCAGTCTTTCTCTCTCTCTCTCACACACACACACACACACACACACACACAGTAACACACACAGTAACACACACCCACTTACACACACACACAGTCAGTCAGTCAGTCACACACAGACTCCGCCTCCCCTCTCCCGTGTTACTAAGAGAGACAGGCGACCATGAAAGGATGAGAGGAACAAACACAGCGTTCTCTCTCTCTAATCTTCCCCTCTTTTCTCCAGCTCGCTGAAAAGAGGTGGAACAAAGGAATAGCCCTCTCCCACACTCCCTCTCTCACGGCGTCATCCGTTTATTCATCCCACCATCCACCCTTCAGTCAAGATCTGACATTCACTACATGAACCACTTCCCCTCCTCCTCCCTCGTTCTCTTTTCTTCCCTCCCTCCATCCTCCCATCCACTCTTCTATCTGAGGTGTTCCCACAGTCCTCCAGTCTCCCCCTCCTCCCTCTCTCTCTCTCTCCTCCACTCATCCCCTGCTAGTAAGTACATTTCCCCTCCGGCGACCAAGGCAACCCACGATGCTCAGCAAGTAGCCAACCTGAGGAGAGGGTTCTGATTGGTCCCCGTCCTCTCCCAGAGGTCAGAGGGCGAGGCGTACACGCAAAGCCATTCACAATCCCACGGAGCGTGAGTGTGTGGGAGAGATGGAGGGAGTGGGGAGGAGAGGCGGAGAGGGAGAAGAAAGTGAGAGCCCGCAGATGGAGAGATGCTGGTAGCAGTGGCCCCTCTGCCGGCTAACCACCCACACAACTTCTGCTGCCACGGACACACGCACCTTCAAACGTGGGATTTATGGTGCGTTCGTTTATAACTCGGAGGTGGCAAATTGCAACTTGCTACTAGGAATGATGAAATAAAACGCAGCATGAACTCGCAGTTCCTCGTCGCAAATTCAGATATGTTTCTCAGCCCCCAGTTGCCGGCTGACGTCAATATCATATCATATCATCATCGTATCATTCACTATAGCTCGAATGCACACAGGTCAGAGGTAGGTATTTTGCCACTTGCGACTTGCCACCTCCGACCACAAACGAACGCACCATAACAATCAGGTTTGGACCTACGCAACGTTGTCTTTCCTATACTGTCACTATGGAAACACGGAAGCTCCAGACTCTCGCCTCCTGAGCCTTAAACACAGCCTTGTGTGCGTGTGTGTGTGTGTGTGTGTGTGTGTGTGAGAGGGGGGGGGGTGGTGGGGGCAGAGATTGGCTTAACATAAGACAAGGATAAGCTATGTTTTTTATCAGGGGGTGAACTGCACTAAGCACTATGGGCTCTCCACCCAGAGTGGACCACTATAATCACTATAGAGACATAGTTCACACAGACAGGGTTTTTCCTGCATAGAGATTTTTTGGCGCCCCCCCCCCCCCCCCCCCAAAGAGATTTTAGCCAGAGCCAAAGGAAAATCACCAGTGCCAAGATGGAAAAAAATCTGAATAAATAACGCAATTCAATCCTCTCCAAATGTGTTTGATAGCTTGTTTCAAGTGCAGCCCATCCCTCTTTCTTGCATTGTCCCTGGTTTGGACCACTAGTAATCAAGATCATTAATAGACAGGTTATCAGCATATACATATACGCATCAGCAACATATACGCGGGGTGCGAAAGTTGATTTTGTTTAGAATGTGTGATTTATTTTTGTTATTAGCGTTTATTTATTTTTACTATTTATTCCTAGGTTTGAGCGCACACACTCACAAGTTGTTGATTGATGATTGATTTAAATTGTAAGGAGGGGTAGGACAAGATAAGCTTTTTCTTCCTTCTGCCCCTTCTCGAACTTATCATTCTTAAATTTATAGGGACTAGGTAATATAGCCTTGTATATAGAAACTTTACGTTTATTTTTTTTTGTGTTTTTATGTTTTGATTGTTCAAGATAAATAAAGATCAAAACAATTTTGCATTAGTAGTAGTTAACCTAGTCAGTTTGTTAGTGAGCTGTTAAGTCTGTCTGTCTGTCTGTCTGTCTGCTATGGTTGCTGGAGGTGTTTGTCTGTCTGTCTGTCTGTCTGTCTGCTATGGTTGCTGGAGGTGTCTGTCCGTCTGTCTGTCAGTCTGTCAGTCAGCTGGTTGTGAGTTTGGTGTGAACAGCTCTATAGAAACTTCTAGATAATCATGACTCTGTGGACGACTAAGGTTCCCTTTATGTCTCTGACTGACTGAATGGGATAATCACCCCAATTCATCTGCATAGTAAGTAACGCGCGGGCGCGCGCACACACACACACACACACACACACACACACACACACACACACACACACACACACACACACACACACACACACACACACACACACACACACACACACACACACACACACACACACACACACACACACACACACACACACACACACACACACACACACACACAGGTTCCCAGTGTTGTGGGGTACTGGTGGTCCTTGTTAAGCAGAGTTTGAGGGACTGGACCTCATGCTGTGGCAGAGACAAACACAGCCTCTCATGGAGGTCTGATAGAGACAGGGTTGGGCTAGGCTGGGGTTGGCCTGGGCTAGACTGGGGTTGGCCTGGGCTAGACTGGGGTTGACCTGGGCTAGGATGGGGTTGACCTGGGCTAGGCTGAGGTTGACCTGGGCTAGGCTGAGGTTGACCTGGGCTAGGCTGAGGTTGACCTGGCCTTGGAGTTGTTCTATCCGTCCTGTAGCCATCCACTGGTTTATCATCAACTTTGCAACTCTCAGTTGCATAGTAAAGGTAGGCTACACTTCGCTCACGACTAGCTAGGCTGGTCAGGAGTATTAGTTCTGGTTGCTGGGGTTCAATGTTCGTTGCTTTGAAAATCGATATTAAGACACTGAAATAGTCAGTATTTGTCCCATAAATGTTTCCAATGATGTAACCGTTGTATAAAAACAATGACTCACTTGAGAGTTGTGGTATATGGCCAATATAGCCTAGCACAGGTTGTGCTGGTCGGCACAACCCATGGTATATTGGCCATATACCACAACCCGTGAGTTATTGCTTCAATAAGCCATGCCTTTAACTCCATAATTACACCAGAACTGTGTGCTCCCCTCCCACGCGTCATGGCGACATGTAGCCTATATTATCACTCCGGAATGTTCTGGTGGCTTGAGACGCGGGAGTTGTGAATTACCCTGGCTCAGCGTATGATCTGTTAAGATCATCTCCTATCTCGCTCTGAAAAGCATACACGTCCTTTCTTGACAATATAACAAGAATATGAAGGCTACAATAAGAAAACAATCAGAGACGATACAACATGCCCCATGGTGTAGTAGGCGAATCAATTAACCCCTTCTCAGTAGACGTGCGCATTCTCACTCTGCACACAAGCCGAAGTTAGAGTAACACCAAAATATATATACATATTAATATATATTAATAAACGTGACAAAAATTATAAAATAATAATAATTAGGAGTCTCAACTCTGTGTGGCAGATGGACAGCAGAGACCACCCTCCTGACTAACACACACTCCGACGCTCTGATGTGGGGGCGTTGAGTGAGCACAAACCAATATTGGCTTCTCTATAGAAACTAAAGAGCTCATTTGTCAACGCCCCCACCTTCACTCTCTCATTCCACAGCACTTTCCCCTCTCCTCCCTCCCTTTCTCTCTCCTCCCTCCCTCCCTCCCTCCCTCTCCGATTTAATTGACTGCAGTGGCGGATGCAGAGAGAATGGCAGCGCTCTCAGAATCAATCCCTCCATTGTGTGGGAGAGAGAGGGCAGATTAGCTGCTAGTTAGCGCCGCTGGTGAAGAATGGCAGCTGGCCACGCCCGCTCTGCTGTCCATCATATCACAAACACACACACACACACACACACACCGTGTGTGTGTGTGTAGACGGTTTTATACAGCACTTTCATGGCGGGGATCTCGAGTCTTAATCACGCCACGTCATTGTGTCTAAAAAGCACTGTCACATAATGGGGGGATATTCTGTCGCTCCTTGCACGCCGGCAACGGAGGTCGTACTATTGCCGAATGGCTGGTATAAATGGGAAAGCCGGCATTGCGGTTGCCGTGACGATTTGTTGATTAGCCAATGAGAGGAGAGCTTGGAGAAACGCGCGTCGTGCTCTTTTCTCGATATGTAAACAAGACTGGGGTTTCATCCCATCACTCGCTTTGAGAGTCCTTTGTGAGAGGAAGTAGACACACTGCTACTATTCAGTTAATTTCGCACGTAGCCCACTTCTGATCAGATTTTTGTCATTTAAATAACTAGGAATTAGTCTACTAAACAAAAGTAAGTTGGTTAATAAGACTACTAAGACAATTTTGGGTTTAGCTCAATGCAGCCAAGCCTGCAACTACAGCTTCTCATTGGACAACTAGTGAATATTGCGTGTTTGAATCATGCCTCTGGATTTCCGGATTGCTGGCACGCTATATAAAATCACACATTATGCCATGTTATATAGAATCACACATTATGCCATGTTATATAAAATCACACATTATGCCATGTTATATAAAATCAGAAAACTGAGTTGTCTTCAATGCAGCAGGATCTCTGTATACATCAGGCTTGTGTTTATATGTGTGTGTGTGTGTGTGTGTGTGTGTGTGGGGGGGGGGGGGGGGGGGGGGTAGCCTGAATGTTAAATTACCGTATTAATGTAAATGTAACGCATAAACCACCCAGTGACAGGGGATATTAGTGTGTCTGGGCCTCACACAGAGAAACAGACACACACACACGCACACGCACACGCACACACACACACACAGACACACAGACACACACACACACAGGGGAGCTGGGACATAGCCAGCGCATCCCCTGAGGGTTATTATTCTATTTCCTCCCAGCATTTCTTTCCACTAGCAGAAAGCAAGAGGCCGGCTGGCCACACACATACACACATACACACACACAATCACACACACACGCACGCGCACACACACACACACGGAAGGCAGGCTGGTTTCAGATTACAGCTCTTCTTGTTGCCTCGACTGCATTTGTGAAGCGTCCTTCCTGGGCAGCAGGGTGGGATGTCTTTTCTCTAGCAGGGCGGCCTCTCTCTGAGCCCCTCTCTGAGCCCCTCTACGGCCCCTCTACGGCCCCTCTACGGCCCCTCTACTGCCCCTCTACTGCCCCTCTCTGAGCCCCTCTCTGAGCCCCTCTACGGCCCCTCTCTGAGCCCCTCTACGGCCCCTCTCTGAGCCCCTCTCTGAGCCCCTCTACGGCCCCTCTCTGAGCCCCTCTACGGCCCCTCTCTGAGCCCCTCTACGGCCCCTCTCTGAGCCCCTCTACGGCCCCTCTCTGAGCCCCTCTCTGAGCCCCTCTACGGCCCCTCTCTGAGCCCCTCTCTGAGCCCCTCTCTGAGCCCCTCTCTGAGCCCCTCTCTGAGCCCCTCTCTGAGCCCCTCTACGGCCCCTCTCTGAGCCCCTCTACGGCCCCTCTCTGAGCCCCTCTACGGCCCCTCTCTGAGCCCCTCTGAGCCCCTCTCTGAGCCCCTCTACTGCCCCTCTCTGAGCCCCTCTACGGCCCCTCTCTGAGCCCCTCTCTGAGCCCCTCTACTGCCCCTCTCTGAGCCCCTCTACGGCCCCTCTCTGAGCCCCTCTGAGCCCCTCTCTGAGCCCCTCTCTGAGCCCCTCTACGGCCCCTCTCTGAGCCCCTCTACGGCCCCTCTCTGAGCCCCTCTGAGCCCCTCTCTGAGCCCCTCTCTGAGCCCCTCTCTGAGCCCCTCTACGGCCCCTCTCTGAGCCCCTCTACGGCCCCTCTCTGAGCCCCCTCTCTGAGCCCCTCTCTGAGCCCCTCTACGGCCCCTCTCTGAGCCCCTCTACGGCCCCTCTCTGAGCCCCTCTCTGAGCCCCTCTCTGAGCCCCTCTCTGAGCCCCTCTCTGAGCCCCTCTCTGAGCCCAGCTACGGCCCCTCTCTGAGCCCAGCTACGGCCCCTCTGAGCCCCTCTACAGCCCCTCTATGAGCCCCTCTATGAGTCCGGCTAGATCTTTTATTTAATGAATGAATGAATAGTTCATTCATTCATTCATTCGTTCATTTTTGGAAATCAGTATCGATACCCAGCCCTAGTATTGATGTGTTGCATAACTTGGCAGTCATGTAATTAAGGTTACAGCTAAAAAAAACAGGTTTTAGTAACACTAACCGAATCAATATTGAATCGAATCGAATTGAATCGTGATAATCGATTCCGAACCTTGTGAATTGGAATCTAATCGATTCTTGAAATTCAAATCGATACCCAGCCCTACTAAGAAACTGTATTCTCCATCATCTTCAAAACTGTGACAAAGGAGAAAGGCGGAGAGGGA
Source organism: Borostomias antarcticus (assembly GCF_949987555.1). Taxonomy (NCBI): domain Eukaryota; kingdom Metazoa; phylum Chordata; class Actinopteri; order Stomiiformes; family Stomiidae; genus Borostomias; species Borostomias antarcticus. The sequence goes on along the minus strand of NC_140265.1, from coordinate 5,122,999 downwards.
GGGGGGGGGCAGTAAGCAGAGAGAGGGTGATTGTGTGTCAGGCCAAGCAGCTCGTATTACTGCCTGGTAACCGTCTCTATGTAAACTACTGTTGTTGTCGCTCGGGGAAACGGTGGGCCAGTCCGTTTGCCGTAGGCCCCAAGACACAACATCAACTGTCAGTCTCACCAGCTACACCGAGCCTGCGAGTATGACCTCATTTCCCTAGCAGACACACTACCAATTGTTCCAAGTACAGTACACGGAACAATGTCCAAAGATAAACCTCTCAATGCATAGAATAAGGGCTGGGTATCGAGTCGAATTTCAAGAATCGATTCGATTCCGATTCACAAGGTTCAGAATCGATTATCACGATTCAATATTGATTCGGTTAGTGTTACTAAAACCTGTTTTTTTTAGCTGTAACCTTAATTACATGACTGCCAAGTTATGCAACACATCAATACTAGGGCTGGGTATCAATACTGATTTCCAAAAATGAATGAATGAATGAATGAATGAACTATTCATACCTTCATTTATTCATTCATTCAATAAAAGATCGATTTTGGGATTCATGAATCGATTCTGAATCATTTGATTCAGAATCGATTTTTTAAAACCAGCCCTACATAGAATGTTGACTCTTGGCACAAACATGAACCACCCTCCAACTACAGAAACTTCTCAGTTACTATTATAGACACACACACAAGCGCACACACACCACAGTATTTCATTATACATGGTTCTTGTATCCTTGAACACACTCACTCATACATAAACACACACACACACACAAGGGGGGGTGCGATACCTCCATGGCGAGCGCGGCGGTCTGCTGGTCGTAGTGGTTGAGCAGGTTGGGCATGAAGGTGGTGTTGTAGGACAGGCCCTGGCACATCCGCAGGCCGATGGGCTCGCAGGTGAACGCGCTGTGGCTCTCCTCGGACTCCGCCTGGATGGACGCGCAGGGCGCCGAGAGGGAGGAGAGGAGGAGCAGGAGGAGGTAGGGTGCTCCGGAGGGGACCCCCGCGGGCGTGGCGGGGGGGCGGGCCTTCCCACTCCCTCTCATGTCGGAGCCGGACGCTTAGGAGGAGCGGAGAGGAG
>NC_140265.1:5109407-5114407 GCF_949987555.1 Borostomias antarcticus | reverse complement strand
GTATTTTATATTATTGTTTTATTGCTACTGCTTTTCTTAGCAGGCTACTACTTTTATTTCTCTTATTTATTGACTCGCATAGTAAACATTTCATTTTGTAAACATTAGAAGTAGGCTACCCGTAGCCTACCATGTGTATTACAAATAGGCCTACTTGAATTTAAACAAGTTTATTTATAAGTAGAAAGTATCCAACCATTTAAAAAGAAGCAAGAGTCATACATTGTCAGAACACAAACATTCGTGAACACAAACACTGTGAAGGTGTCACCGAGCCACGCGTGCGGTGGCCTACAATGAAAAGTTCAAGTCACGCACATCCTGATTCACACACATAGTGGCACACTGTTATGGTACCATCAACTCTCACACACACACGCATACAATGAAAAACTCACAGCTCACACGCACACACACACACACAGAGCAAGAACATGCTCTCACAGATTTCATCCATTTTTACCAACAATTCTGACAAGTATCACTCTGTAGAACATCACATGCTGGCTGGATATCACAGTAACAGTTATATCATGAGAGAGAGGAGAGAGAGAGAGAGAGAGAGAGAGAGAGAGAGGAGAGGAGAGGAGAGGAGAGGAGAGGAGAGGAGAGGAGAGGAGAGGAGAGGAGAGGAGAGGGAGAGAGAGAGAGAGGTAAGGCTTCTGGGACAGATTCAGCATGTACATAATTCCAGCTAAAGCATTCAGCTTTGGAGGCCCCGTGTGAAAACACCTAGGATGCCAACTTCTTTCTCTTGATGTGACCGAACTGGCAAAAGACATGTAACCAAGCGCTTTCACCTGGTATCCAGTCAAGGTTAGGAAGCATTTCAGAGGATGTAGAAGTAGCCAGAAAGGCACTGCTGGTTACACATAACTTGAAGGCTTGTCCACGCCGTTTACATCACTGCCATGCGCGTTCACACCAATCAAGGGCATCGATGCTGCGTGTACGAACTAGCCACCTCTGAATGACGATTCCCGCCGTTGGATATGCCCTGTAAATGAATTAGCTAGTATACATCATCTCTGCCCTCTCATTCCATTGGCTCAGATGGGGGGTGTGGTTTAATCCACAGTAAACCATTTTTATTTAACTTTATAACAAACATTGTGGAAAAAAAATACATTTGTAACATAAATATAGCCTGTATAAAAGATTCAATAAAGAAAAAAGGGTGCCTCTACGGCACGCATCCATCAGTGACCCAAATAAAACTAAAAGCCGTTGAAACCCTTTAAGGCAGAAGACGTGTGCGCGTGTACGACTAAAGAGAGGACGAGGAAAGTCCAAAAATATATATCTTCTAAAAAGCCGCGAGGTACAACACTGGTGAATAGGAAACAGCTAGCCGCCTCCCCCTCGACCAAGGAACATGTACTGGAAAGAAGGAAGCACCAGTTCAATACAACTCTGGCTCTTTTGGCTCGCGGTAGTTCCTGGTAGAATGTGAGGTGATGATGACATCTCTGATGCTTCCTTCTTTAAAGGTTCCTTGCCCTGGCCACGTTGCTGATGTGCGAAGAAGAAAGAAAGTATCTATCGTTAAAATATCTATCTACCCTGAAGCAGACCGAGCTCAAATACACATGTACAAATACTGTCAAGGGTGCACCTGATTTAGTTTACACAGCCCTGATGAAACAACTGGAACAGTCCCAAAAGTGCAAATTTGGACACGAATCAAATGCACCTCAAATACCTGAAAGTATGTGGTGTACAGGGTCCAGGTCCGCCCTGACCGACGCCCCCCCCCCCCCGCCCATCCCAGCACCCCTTCCCACCTAGCGGAGAGAGAGACCGCGCGCCCATCCCAGCACCCGCCTCCCGCCTAGCGGAGAAAGAGACCGACGCTCTGGGAGAAGGGTCGGCATGCCGACGAGGAATGTATGAACTAAAGAAGCGTCGGAGACGCCACAGAGCGAAAAAAAAACCACTTCCTGCAACAAGCGCCGCCCTGGAAGTCAAAACCAACATGGACTGCATAGATGTGTTTCCTCCGTGTGCTTCTACAAGCCCATCTCTCCCATGCCTCCATCTTCATACATTCCTGGGCTGTGAGGATTGTCCATACAGTCTAAAGTGTGTGTGTGTGGATAGTGGTGGTGGGTGGTCTAGGTAGAGGTCCAGGGCGGTGTGTGTGTGTGTGTGTGTGTGTGTGTGTGTGTGTGTGTGTGTGTGTGTGTGCTATGAAGAGACAGTAATGGGGTTGAGGGACTCGTTCCTGTTGAAGAACTTGGTGAAGGCCTCCTCCAATACTGAGGTCAGCCTCGCCTGGTCCCCCTGCAGAAACACACACACATATTAGAACGATCAAACACACACACATATTAGAACGATCAAAGACACACACATATTAGAAAGATCAATTGATTGATTTGTATGAATGATGCTCTAGAAATACAATGACTGACACTGACATAAAAAAAAATACCCCAAAGCAAAGACTGAACACGATCTATGGAACAGAAAGGATTTGTAAGCAAAGTAATTTCCCGATATTTCGCTAGTGAACATCGAATCCGTGTCATAATACTCCAACTCCATTCTGTTCCACTGTGAGTGTGCATGTGGGTGGGTGCATGTGTGAGTGTGCATGTGGGTGGGTGCATGTGTGAGTGTGCATGTGGGTGGGTGCATGTGTGAGTGTGCATGTGGGTGGGTGCATGTGTGAGTGTGCATGTGGGTGGGTGCATGTGTGAGTGTGCATGTGGGTGGGTGCATGTGCGTTAAGAGTACTACAAGCCTTTACATGGATTACAAAACCATACGGAACACACACCTCCATTACAAAACCATACTGAAGTGGGCATGCCATACACACACACACACACACACACACACACACACACACACACACACACACACACACCTCGCTGATGAAGCCCAGTTGGACCAGCTCGCCCGCCAGGTCCTGAACATTCTCATCTGGAAAAGAAACACACAGCAGTACCGTCAGTGACACACACACACACACACACACACACACACACACACACACACACACGCGCACACACAACTAGGGATGGGAATCGGTAGTGATCTCACGATTTGATTTAGATTCTTGGGGTCACGATTTGATTTCAAATCGATTATCGCCGATTCAGTGGAATTTTCACTTGGATTCTGATAGAATTTCCAATATTTCCACCATTTGACTGCAGAGACCCGTTAAATACAAGGGGTCAGGAAACACTGAAATACCTCCCAAACACAACATCATTAGAAAACGCAAAAATAAATGTATGGGGAAAAAAAAAAACGTATCTCTCTATATATATTTATGTATATATATACATATATAGAGATATATACATATATATTACTATATATATTTAAAAAAAAATCTTAATTAATAATTAAGTATTTATTATTTAATCTTTATTAAGTATTTATTATTTAATAATTAATAATAATTCATATTATTATTATTATTAATTAATTAATAATCTTAATGAAAAACAAGGGCTATCGCCAAATATGTCTCACACCACATGGCTAACACAGGACAGACAATGCAGAAAAATTATGCTATATATTCCTGAGAATTTTGTTTCCAACACCCCCCCCCCCCCCCCGTGCGTCTATGTGTGCATGTTCATGTAACCCAAGCACTGGGAGAGTCTCTACCCAGGCTCCCCAGACACAGCTGCTAGCAGCCTCCACACACGCCTCACATATTCAACACACCAGAGATGCCTGTCATACGCGCGTGTGTGTGTGTGTGTGTGTGTGTGTAGCTGGGAACAGTCTTGTGCAGGGCTGGGGTCCAGAGTTGACAACTAACCCTAACCTGATCTTTTCAGGCTTTGACTAACTGTACATCTGCCAACTTTTCAACCGCTCCCCCCAACGGAAACGTCTTAAAATCAGGTAGCATCAAACCTCGAACCCAGATTTGCTGTATGTGCTGTTATTTTAGGGCACCCCTCCCCCCTATCAGCACACTTGACTCGCACACGCTAGACTCACACACACGCTAAGTGTGTGTACTAGCAGGGCTGGGGGGTCAGAGAGCAGTTAGGGCTGATCACACACAGTCAGACTACACTGGATGGCCAAAGTCCTATCATTCCCAGACTACACACACACACACACACACACACACACACACACACGCACACACACACACACGCACGCACGCACGCACGCACACACACACACACACACACACACACACACCACACACACACACACACACACAGCAGGGATGGACACAGCGGGAACAAGGTCCCAGACAGTGGGCATTAAGTCTTTATCAAGTAAACAGCAGGTGTTATACGGCACATACACACACACACACACACACACACACACACACACACACACACACACACACACACATACACACACACACACACACAGCGTTCTTTTAGACAATGAGATTGTGCAAGCAGGCTATATCAGTAGCAGGCTATATCAGTAGCATGCTATATCAGTAGCTTCCTTGGGAGTGTGAATGCCTGCTAGTCCTCAGTCATCAACAGCTGTTCTGGGAAGATAGTCTACTGAGGAGACTAACCTAGTGCATGGGTTCCCAAACTCCATCAATGTGGGCCTCCCCTCTGAAAACAGTGACACACCCGCGCCCCTCCAACCCCCCAAATTTGTCCATTTTGCAAGGCAGCGTTAGCTAGCCCATAACGTTACACAGCTAAGTTAGCTCGCCCATAACGCTACACAGCTAAGTTAGCTAGCCCATAACGCTACACAGCTAAGTTAGCTGGCCCATAACGCTACACAGCTAAGTTAGCTAGCCCATAACGTTACACAGCTAAGTTAGCTAGCCCATAACGCTACACAGCTAAGTTAGCTAGCCCATAACGTTACACAGCTAAGTTAGCTAGCCCATAACGTTACACAGCTAAGTTAGCTAGCCCATAACGCTACACAGCTAAGTTAGCTAGCCCATAACGCTACACAGCTAAGTTAGCTAGCCCATAACGCTACACAGCTAAGTTAGCTAGCCCATAACGCTACACAGCTAAGTTAGCTAGCCC
>NC_140265.1:5089407-5104407 GCF_949987555.1 Borostomias antarcticus | reverse complement strand
TTACTCTGAAATGTAATTTTATGTAATGTATTGCTTTATAAATGTTCTTAGCCGGTAGACAAACATACTCCAGGAGCTCGATCGCCTTGTTGAGAGGGGTCAGGGAAGAATTTTTACAGCTCACTTATCTGGCCCCCGGGTGATTACTGTTTTTTTGCTTCCCTCTGGAATATGTAGAGAGTGGGTCGTATGCCCACCTCCCTTGTTCTCTGTAAAGCGCATTGTGTTGCCTCTGGGTATGAAATGCGCTCTACAAATAAAGCTTTGATTGACTGATTGATTGTGTGTGTGTGTGTGTGTGTGTGTGTGTGTGTGTGTGTGTGTGTGTGTGTGACTCACGCTGGTGACTGACGATGCAGTGAGCGGCTAGCAGCCGGAGCAGAGGCACCTCAAATAGAGCCTGGTGGAACAGCAGCTCTCTGGCTGTGGGCCTCTTAGAGGGGTCTGCCTCCAAACACGTCTGGATAAACTCCTGGTAGGACACACACACACACACACACACACACACACACACACACACTTCAGCAATGTACTAGACGATAATCGCTGCATTTCGGCGTCCTAACACACATCTCGACACGCGTACTGTACGTCTGTAAACACTCACACACACTTACCCTCTGCAGGGGGTCTTCCAGAGATTGGATGGCGCTGTTGATGGCCTCCTGGGAAACGTAGGAGGACTCGCCGTTCCCCTGGATCTCCAGCACCGCCATCTACACACACACGCGGACACACACGGACACACACACACACACTGTGTCGTACCGCGTGAAGCCAAGTTGACACGTTCTCAACGATACGATGAGTCACTCACCTCTAGGGCACACATCCCGAAGGAGTAGATATCAACTGCGGTGGTGACATCTGCTACGGCTGCAAAGACAGAGAGAACAGAGGAACAGGGGAGGGAGGGAGAGAGAGAGGGAGAGGGAGAGAGGGAGAGGGAGGGAGAGAAATTGATATTCCACAGTAAATGAGCTCCACCTGAGACACATCTCGCAAAAAACGTCACCTGACAACTTCCTTTTTTCGAAGTTGGCTTACTTGACATCTCTAAAGACCACCTCCGTAGACGCATCTCTAAAGACTACCTCCGTAGACACATCTCTAAAGACTACCTCCGTAGACACATCTCTAAAGACAACCTCCATAGACACATCTCTAAAGACTACCTCCGTAGACACATCTCTAAAGACTACCTCCGTAGACACATCTCTAAAGACCACCTCCGTAGACACATCTCTAAAGACAACCTCCATAGACACATCTCTAAAGACTACCTCCGTAGACGTATCTCTAAAGACTACCTCCGTAGACACATCTCTAAAGACCACCTCCGTAGACACATCTCTAAAGACTACCTCCGTAGACGCATCTCTAAAGACTACCTCCATAGACACATCTCTAAAGACCACCTCCGTAGACACATCTCTAAAGACTACCTCCGTAGACACATCTCTAAAGACTACCTCCGTAGACGCATCTCTAAAGACCACCTCCGTAGACACATCTCTAAAGACTACCTCCGTAGACACATCTCTAAAGACCACCTCCGTAGACGCATTTCTAAAGACTACCTCCGTAGACGCATCTCTAAAGAAGACTACCTCCGTAGACACATCTCTAAAGACTACCTCCGTAGACACATCTCTAAAGACTACCTTTGTAGACATCTCTAAAGACTACCTCCGTAGACATATCTCTAAAGACCACCTCCATAGACACATCTCTAAAGACTACCTCCGTAGACACATCTCTAAAGACTACCTTTGTAGACATCTCTAAAGACTACCTCCGTAGACATATCTCTAAAGACCACCTCCGTAGACACATCTCTAAAGACTACCTCCGTAGACGCATCTCTAAAGACTACCTCCGTAGACACATCTCTAAAGACCACCTCCGTAGACACATCTCTAAAGACTACCTCCGTAGACACATCTCTAAAGACCACCTCCGTAGATACATCTCTAAAGACTACCTCCGTAGACACATCTCTAAAGACTACCTCCGTAGACACATCTCTAAAGACTACCTCCGTAGACACATCTCTAAAGACTACCTCCGTAGACACATCTCTAAAGACCACCTCCGTAGACACATCTCTAAAGACTACCTCCGTAGACGCATCTCTAAAGACTACCTCCGTAGACACATCTCTAAAGACTACCTCCGTAGACACATCTCTAAAGACTACCTCCGTAGACACATCTCTAAAGACTACCTCCGTAGACATCTCTAAAGACTACCTCCGTAGACACATTTCTAAAGACTACCTCCGTAGACGCATCTCTAAAGACCACCTCCGTAGACACATCTCTAAAGACTACCTCCGTAGACACATCTCTAAAGACTACCTCCGTAGACGCATCTCTAAAGACTACCTCCGTAGACACATCTCTAAAGACTACCTCCGTAGACGCATCTCTAAAGACCACCTCTGTAGACACATCTCTAAAGACCACCTCCGTAGACACATCTCTAAAGACTACCTCCGTAGACACATCTCTAAAGACTACCTCCGTAGACACATCTCTAAAGACTACCTCCGTAGACACATCTCTAAAGACCACCTCTGTAGTCACATCTCTAAAGACTACCTCCGTAGACACATCTCTAAAGACTACCTCCGTAGACATCTCTAAAGACTACCTCCGTAGACACATCTCTAAAGACTACCTCCGTAGACACATCTCCAAAGACTACCTCCGTAGACATCTCTAAAGACTACCTCCGTAGACACATCTCTAAAGACCACCTCCGTAGACACATCTCTAAAGACTACCTCCGTAGACACATCTCTAAAGACCACCTCCGTAGACACATCTCTAAAGACTACCTCCGTAGACACATCTCTAAAGACCACCTCCGTAGACACATCTCTAAAGACTACCTCCGTAGACACATCTCTAAAGACTACCTCCGTAGACACATCTCTAAAGACCACCTCCGTAGACACATCTCTAAAGACCACCTCCGTAGACGCATCTCTAAAGACTACCTCCGTAGACGCATCTCTAAAGAAGACTACCTCCGTAGACACATCTCTAAAGACTACCTCCGTAGACACATCTCTAAAGACTACCTCCGTAGACATCTCTAAAGACTACCTCCGTAGACACATCTCTAAAGACTACCTCCGTAGACACATTTCTAAAGACTACCTCCGTAGACGCATCTCTAAAGACTACCTCCGTAGACACATCTCTAAAGACTACCTCCGTAGACACATCTCTAAAGACTACCTCCGTAGACACATCTCTAAAGACCACCTCCGTAGACACATCTCTAAAGACCACCTCCGTAGACGCATCTCTAAAGACTACCTCCGTAGACACATCTCTAAAGACTACCTCCGTAGACACATCTCTAAAGACTACCTCCGTAGACACATGTCTAAAGACTACCTCCGTAGACACATCTCTAAAGACCACCTCCGTAGACACATCTCTAAAGACTACCTCCGTAGACCCATCTCTAAAGACTACCTCCGTAGACACATCTCTAAAGACTACCTCCGTAGACGCATCTCTAAAGACTACCTCCGTAGACACATCTCTAAAGACTACCTCCGTAGACACATCTCTAAAGACCACCTCCGTAGACGCATCTCTAAAGACTACCTCCGTAGACACATCTCTAAAGACTACCTCCGTAGACACATCTCTAAAGACTACCTACGTAGACACATCTCTAAAGACTACCTCCGTAGACACATCTCTAAAGACTACCTCCGTAGACACATCTCTAAAGACTACCTCCGTAGACACATCTCTAAAGACCACCTCCGTAGACACATCTCTAAAGACTACCTCCGTAGACACATCTCTAAAGACCACCTCCGTAGACACATCTCTAAAGACCACCTCCGTAGACACATCTCTAAAGACTACCTCCGTAGACACATCTCTAAAGACCACCTCCGTAGACACATCTCTAAAGACCACCTCCGTAGACACATCTCTAAAGACCACCTCCGTAGACACATCTCTAAAGACCACCTCCATAGACACATCTCTAAAGACTACCTCCGTAGACACATCTCTAAAGACTACCTCCGTATTCAGGGGCGAAGAAGTGCAGGTTCTTCTGTTCCTCCGTGCAGGTCTTCACGTGGTTGTTGATGGTGTCCGGGGCCACTGGGGGAGTAACGGACATCACACACACACACACACACACACACACACGGTATGGCTATTGATGTTGCCTGGCAGGGTTGGGGTCAGATCAGAATGGAACCTGTTATAACAACAATGCCATTACTGCCTCCCAGTCCAACAGTCAGATGGAGAAGTGGGCCAGTCCGGTTACTGTGGTTGTATGGAGTTATTGTCCTGTCATAATTCATAATTCGAGAGCGCAGCCTTTTCATTCAAGAGCACAGGTTTTAATCGAGAGCACGGCCATTTCATTCAAGAGCATGGCCTTTTCATTCAAGGGCACGCAAAAATCCTTCCAGCGTACGCTCAATACTTCACTCGCGCTTTCGAATGTTTTTAGGTCTTTTGTGAATATTTTTACATGCTTTCAAATGTACTGTAGCGATCCGGAGATCTGATTGGTAGAGGAGCAGTGGGGGGGAGGGGGAGGGGGGGGGGTCAAGGTTCAGAAGAGACGCGGTGTCGCACGCCGTTTCTTCCTCCGCCAGATGCGAGCCACAGGCAAAACAACAAAACATGTTCAGTCACAATTATACTGTTAAAACTAAGATGCCTGGATAAAAAATATATGTTTTCCAACGGATATATTTGACGAAAGTAAATGAATAAGCAAGCCGCTTTTCATTGCTGACTCAGCAGGGAGAGCCATGAACGCGCGTTTGCATTTCACACGAACGCAATCTCTTCGTGGACTCCAAGAACGCGTCATCGATACCTTTGACTGCGCATGTCAAAGGTATCAATGACGCGTTTTTTTTCCCAAAGATGGCGCGGTTCTATAGGGCTTCGCTTTTTCCGAGCAGTCGGTGAATGGAGTGACCCTATCCGGTTCTATTAATACATCCGTGTTCTGAGCCCACGCTGAGAACCAGGCCGGTACCTGATCCGATCTTGATGAGGCCGTTGTGCTGGATGAAGATGGTGTCGCAGGTCAGGTTGCCGTGGATGATGGGGGGGTCACAGGAGTGGAGGTAACTGTCAAGGACAACAACACGGATAAAAGAGGGGAAGGAGAGCAACGAAAAGAGATACAGGAGGCCCTCAGGGGGAACAGAATAGATAGCGTCTTTTGTCTCTCATTGTGTGTGTGTGAGTGTGTGTGTGTGTGTGTGTGTGTGTGTGTGTGTGTGTGTGTGTGTGTGTTTGTGTGTCTGACCTGAGCGCAGAGAGGATCTGGGTGCACCATCTCTTCCACGCCTGCACAAACGACAAACCACCAATTCATCCAAGGGCAGCGCGCTCTTTGACCCTAAACGTGTGCTAGCAACTCTTAAGTGGCATCAACGCCTGACCAAGATCAAATGATTCAGAATCGATTCATGAATCCCAAAATCGATCTTTTATTTAATGAATGAATGAATAAATGAAGGAATGAATAGTTCATTCATTCATTCAATGATTCATTCATTTTTGGAAATCAGTATCGATACCCAGCCCTAGTATTGATGTGTTGCATAACTTGGCAGTCATGTAATTAAGGTTACAGCTAAAATAAACCGGTTTTAGTAACACTAACTGAATCAATATTGAATCGAATCGTGATAATCGATTCCGAACCTTGTGAATCGGAATCGATTCTTAGAATTCGACTCGATACCCAGCCCTAGTCCTCACCTTCTCATTCATGGTCTTGTGGTTCTTCTTGGTCTTCTTCAGAAACTGTTTCAAGCTTCCTGATGACATGTACTCAGTGATGAAGATCACCTGGAGTAGAGAGTGAAGAATCAACCGCGACGACCAGACCAAGGAACCCGGAAGTAGACTAACTAACTGTCCCTCCGCCCATCCATCTGTCCATCTGTCCATCTGTCCATCCATCTATGCATCTGTCCATCCATCTATCCATCTATCCATCTATCCATCTATCCATCTGTCCATCCATCTATCCATCCATCCCCTCCAGACAAATGATCATTCATCCATCATCCATTCATCAACACACTGATTTTTCTGATGAAGATGGGGTCAACAAGGCCAGGTGGAATGGAATAAAATGAGTGTTCTGTTGGGTGGAACCAGAACTCACCCTGGCCCGGTTCTCCTTGATGTCGGCCCAGTACTTGTGGAACTTGACGATGTTGAGGTGCTCCAGATGGATCAGGTTGTCGAACACAGCCTTCACCTTCTCCTGAAAACACACCGGGAGAGAGGTTTCAGCGGGGCGGCTGTAGCTCAGTTGGTAGAGCGGGTCGTTCAATAATCGAATGGTCGGGGGTTCGAATCCCAGCTCCGACTGTCCACATGTCGAAGTGTCCTTGAGCAGGACACCTAACCCCAAATTGCTCCCAATGAGCAGGTTAGCGCCTTGCATGGCAGCTACCGCCATTGGTGTGTGAATGTGTGTGTGAATGGGTGAATGAGAGGCCATTGGAAAGCGCTTTGAGTGCCGCTAAGGTGGAAAAGCGCTATATAAGTGCAGTCCATTTACCATTTCAGACAGACAGAGACGATCCTAGACGTTAGACTGAACTAGGTTATAAAGAAGACCCATGTGAGAAGAGAGGAAAGACCCGCACACTGATATCTCCCGGTTCACTTTATTGAAAATATAACGTTTGGACCCATAGTTGCCTGATGAAGACCTAAGGGTCGAAACGTTGCGTATTTTCAATAAAGTAAACCGGGAGATATCAGTGTGCTGATCTCTCCTCGCTTCTCACGTATGCACTCTCAGATCCAGCACCTGGCCTACTAAGGTTGGATGTGCGCACAGCTCTTTTGCCTTTTGTCTATAAAGAAGACCCCGCCTGGACTATCTCCAGAGAATAAAGAGAGAACATGAAATACTGAACATTGATATATATGTAGAGGAAATACAGTTTGACTGAACGATAAAGACACCGCCTCCTACTGTACATAGTGTATAGAAGAGACAAAGAATGAATGAATGGCTGAACTACATAGCCTTCACCCTCGGAGACGGAGGACACACACAGTAAGAGACACACAACGTATCTATAGACACACACTTTCACATAGACACACACAACGTATCTATAGAGACACACCTTGACATGTACACACAATGGGAGGCATGCTGCTGAAGTAGGCCACACAGACACAGGCTTCGCCTCCGGGTCGGAGTGAAGACTGAGCTACATGCACCTACTGTACAGTACGTGAGCTACTGTAAACAAACAGATTTTTTCTTCTTCTAGTGCTCAAGGAATTAACAAGGCTGAAGCTCATGGTGACATTTTTGGGGTGTTTCCTGATGTGATTTGAGGCGAGATTGAGGAACATACATGAAAATGCTCGGTGACGGACAACTCTGGCTTAAACCCAGGTGTTCCCTCACCGTAGAATAACTGTGAAACAACCTTCGGAACGCGCAGGTTGACAGAGACCCAGAGATCATTTGTTTGACTCCCAGTTTTCTACACAGACTGGTTTGACAGCTTGGTGTTGCTGCTGGCTTCTTATGAAAGGATGAGATGACAGTTTGGAGGACACATCTCCCCTCACATGTGCGCGCACACACACACACACACACACACACACACACACGCACGCACGCACACGCACGCACACTGTCGACCTGACCGCCAAAACCGAAGGGTCGTGGTGTCAGAAGTGGGATACACACACAATGACATCAGCGGCAGCTCTGAAATGTTAACCATTACAGTAGTCTAGTTGTAAATCTTTCCAAAAGATCTGGTAGGTGGAAAACAATAGTTAAGCATCTACTGTATAACTTAAGCCTCTATAACCTTAAATGTTAAACCTTAAATGTTAACCTTATGTTAACCAGAAGCGTCTCCAACCTCACTCCCCTTTCATAAACAAATGTGGTCTGATGATTAAATTACTATGACTTCTTGATTTTGCTCTCAAAGTGCGCCAAATTGATGCATTTAAATTAACAATGTTAAAAATTCTCCCGGGGGGGCCTGCCCCCGGACCCCCCTAGAGGGTCGGAGGTCCACCCCCACATAGCTGCCCAAAATCCTGTGGGAAACACTGGAAGCTATTTATATGTACAGTCTTTATTTGCTCGTAAAAACACTATATAACATTAGTTAAAATAATTAATAATAATAAAATCTGTAATCCTGCAAGAAGCTTGGGAAGCATTTACCACAGGGATAGTAAAATGACAGCAGTGCACCAAAGAGAATTTTGTGTTCTAAGGGAGTTCACACGAAATACCAACTTTTTAAAAACAAGAAATTAATATTTTGGTCCGTGACTCAATCAAGTTATTATTTATTTATTCACAGAGGGCCTCAGACTCTCTTCAGACTGCCAACCTACACCATGGACAGTTACAACAGTTACACTTGTTTTTTATTCTTAAGATACAATTGTTTTATTACTTTTTTGCATTAAATGTTTATTCCAATGTTTTATATAGTGTTTTGTTTTACAAGAAAATAAACACTTGCAACACTGCCCAGATGAATAGCTTTAAACAATTTTTTCGTTGGTGGCGGCCTAAGACTTTTGCACTGTATATATATATCAGTGGCGGCTGGTGACTCAAAAAACTGAGGACTGAGAATATATATATATATTACTTTAGACATTTTTTATAATTCTTTATTATTTTTATTTTATTTTATTCTGATCAATCGAGAAAAACGGATGACTGCTGTTCAACCAAGATTTCTTTTAGTCGGTGACAGCCCTAATGCATAAACACAGTTATTGTATTGGTCTCATTACTACAGTAGCTATTACCCTTAATTGGTCCATTACCCTTAATTGGATGACATTGTATTGAGTACTGTACCTCCTGGAGCTTGAAGTTCTTCCTCTCAGAGAACATGACCTCGTTCCAGACCACCTCCACGCCCTCCTCGGTGTCCATGGCCAGGTAGGCGTTGTCTATACCTGGGACGTTGCGCTGGTTCACCTGGGGGGTGGGGTTAAGAGACGGGCTTCACTAACAATTAGGGCTGCACAATTAATCGCAAATTAATCGATATCGCGATTATGACCTCCGCGATTAACTAATCGCAAAAGGCCGCAATTAATGTGATTAATAATTTTGCTTTGAATTGAGTGTGCTAGGACTACACGGACGAATCACAGGCGCTTATGCTGTCTGACCAATCGCATGCGTTCCCGCTGAGTGCGCTGTGCGCAGCGATTTCACTGAGAAGACAGATAGCAGGAGGTCAAGACAAGTGTCACAAGAGTACCTGCAGCCGTGAGTAGTGACAAAATGAGCGAAAACGAGGTCAGTGAGTTAGTAGCAAGAAAGGGATCGTCCGTGATTTGGGAACATTTTTGTTATTATATATTAATATTATATATTAAATATTAATCGCAATTATTAATTGCAATTACCATTTTGAAGCAAATAATCACAATTATTACTGTCCCCTAATACTGTCCCAATTTGTTGAGGTGAACAGAAATGTCTTTAGCTGTCATCCTCCTTCTCACTCTCTGCTTTTTGCTATCTCTCTCTCTTCCTCACTCCCTCTCTCCTTTCTCCTTCACTTTCCCTCCCCTCCCTCCCTTCTCTCTCACCTCCTCCCTGCGTTTCTGCCAGCGACCACACGGGCTCTCCTCCAGAATCTCCTCCTCCTCGTCTTCGCTCTCCTCATCCTCTGTGGCGGTGGTGGCGGGGGGGCCGGGGGGCAGAGTGGACACAGGGGGCGACACGGGGGCCTCAGCCTTGGCTTCTGGGGCCGCGACGCGTCTCCCTTCTCCCTCCGACATGACGCTGGTCTGCTCTTCTCTGGTCTCTCTTCTCTGGTCTCTGCCGGGGGCCGGTGGTGACAGAATGCCCGTGTCTCTCCTCCTTCTCTGGTCTCTTCCGGGAGCCGGTGGTGACAGAATGCCCGTGTCTCTCCCCTTGTCTCTCCTCCTGAAACAGCGGAAGTCCTGGACACACCCCCTGCTTGCCCCTCTCTCCCTCAGGGCGACAGAGCTGCAGGAAAAAGACGACATTTACATTCTCA
This sequence comes from Borostomias antarcticus, assembly GCF_949987555.1. Taxonomy (NCBI): domain Eukaryota; kingdom Metazoa; phylum Chordata; class Actinopteri; order Stomiiformes; family Stomiidae; genus Borostomias; species Borostomias antarcticus. The sequence goes on along the minus strand of NC_140265.1, from coordinate 5,094,329 downwards.
CACTCTCACAGACTTTTCACAATCCACAGATAAAGCCTCTAACTAAACATAACTAGCAATTCCCACGCCCCTACTTGCCAACTAGGTTAGTTGTGACAGAGACAGGAAGACAAAGTTACTAAACACATAGAAAGGACCGTAGTTAGCTAACGTTAACTACGGTTAGATTTAAACCAATGTTCTCAACGCACTAACGTCAGTTAGCTAACAAACGTGCCCTAGCTACATAACTGGGCAGCAGGGCGGCAAACACAAGAAGCAAATCCATTGTTGATTAGGCTGATTTGTTGATTAGTTGATTTAAAGGTACCCAACGAAACGTGAATCAAAACAATCCGTTCTTTGTTTATTTTCGAAATTCCTCGATTATATGGTTCCTTGTAGTCTAATAAACATGTTGAATCACTTGAATGTCTTTCCTACCTTTTAATATCTTCGCAAAATGATATTTAGCTAATGTTTTGAAAACAACAAAAATGTGTGAAACGTCACTATGATGTGCTCCGCGTATTGACGCAATGACGTATTACGCGGTTTTCGGGGACCACCTTCTCAAATTTGCTCTAGAGCGCAAACTAGTGGTCAAAAACTACATTGGGTACCTTTAAGATTTGTTGGGGTGTTCACTGTGCAAACTGCTCCAACCAATGCCACCCCACTCAACCACCCCATCCCTGCTGTATCGCGTGACTCAACACAACGTTCTAAAGTTGGCAGTTTAGAATGTTGGAAGTTTTAAATTTAAATCCATCCAACCGACGCCAACCGTCACCAACAAACGTTTGGGGCCACGCAGGCACTTTAACATCTAAATCCAAGTGAAATGTGATGTTTATTATCACTTTAACATCTAAATCCAAGTGAAATGTGATGTTTATTACCACTTTAACATCTAAATCCAACTGAGATTTGCCTGTTTATTATCTATCTAGCGGTACTAGCTAACTCTAGTATCGCGTGACTCAACACAACGCTCTTAAAGTTGGCAGTTTAGAATGTTGGAAGTTTTAAATTTAAATCCATCCAACCGACGCCAACCGTCACCGACAAACGTTTGGGGCCACGCAGGCACTTTAACATCTAAATCCAAGTGAAATGTGATGTTTATTATCACTTTAACATCTAAATCCAAGTGAAATGTGATGTTTATTATCACTTTAACATCTAAATCCAACTGAGATTTGCCTGTTTATTATCTATCTAGCGGTACTAGCTAACTCTAGTATCGCGTGACTCAACACAACGCTCTAAAGTTGGCAGTTTAGAATGTTGGAAGTTTTAAATTTAAATCCATCCAACCGACGCCAACCGTCACCGACAAACGTTTGGGGCAACGCAGGCACTTTAACATCTAAATCCAAGTGAAATGTGATGTTTATTATCACTTTAACATCTAAATCCAAGTGAAATGTGATGTTTATTATCACTTTAACATCTAAATCCAAGTGAAATTTGATGTTTATTATCACTTTAACATCTAAATCCAACTGAGATTTGCCTATTTATTATCTATCTACTGGTACTAGCTAACTAGGCCCACCCACAACTCACGCCACGACAGACGTGCAGCTGAATCCTCAAGAAAGTCATCATTTCGTCCAAAGAATTAATCGAGCTAACGTTAGCTAACTTCACCCAAACTGAAGTTTAGCCTTGTTCTCCACACTACTGTATGTCTAATAGCACAACATCCTATTAGAGTCTATACTTATTAGTTAACTTACTTGGGAAAGTCACCACATAGCTCGGAAACCTGAGGTAAAATCTACTTGTGCAACTGGCTGGATAACTTTAGCTCACTGAGCTAGCAGCCTAGCTAACGTTAGCTCGTAAAACGTGGGAGGGGATAGAGTCAGATAGTCAGAAACACCAAAGACGCGCAAGAAAAGCGCATCCCAGAGTCGAAAATATAAATCTGACCCCAGATCAGCTCGCTCCACCAACACAAGTGCAACCAGGGGGTTTGGTGACGGGCGGGCTGATCCTGGATCCGCGTTGGGGGAGAGCCAGCACGGGCTCTCTCACCCTGGCGCATGCGTAGAATGAACACTCCAGAAAGTAACAAACGTGTTACAAAGATGTAACAAAGCGTGTTTGGTTGTTGACCGATACTTTCTTGTTTACTGCAAAAGGGCAGCAAATATTAAACTCACACATGGTTTTAAGCAATGAAGTGAAAGTCAACCTCACAAAGGATGCTATCCAGTATCACCCCGAGTTAGTTAGGTTATTTAAATTGGCCAGTAGACTATTGTTTGTTTTTGTTTCATTCTGGCACAGCGTTGAGAAACGCACTTTTTATTTTTTTATTTTTTTATAAATCTTTATTAATCAAGGTACAAAACAGTACAAAATGTACAGTACAAAACAATACAAATTAGCAACAATCAATCAATACAAAGAATGAAATAAAACAAATTTAAAAATAATACAAGAGCCAGGGTACATATATCAAGCCTTTCACACAAACAAATCAAAGAAGGAGCACAAACTCACTGTCTTCGTAGCCTTCTTATTATTGGAGGAAAAAATAGTCTTTATGTATTGTTTGGTTTCATTTTCTAGAATTTTGAACAGGGGTTTAGAGTTAGTAAATTTGGATTTGTGAATGTGAAATTTTGCTAAAAGAACTATTAGGTTAATAATATAATATTCTTTGGTTTTACTGCCAATATCTTTAATGAAACGAAACAAAACATTCTCTAGACATAGAGTGAAATCAGGGTCAATATTATCAATAATAAATCTACTTAGATCCTTCCATAGTTTTTTTGTATGAGTACAATGCCAAAATAAATGAAGAAGTGTTTCTGGGAGTACATTACAAAATGAACAATTAACATTGATATCTTTCTTAAATTTGACAAGATAGTGATTTGCAGGATAATATCTGTGTAAAATCCTAAAGGAGACTTCTCTTATTTTATTAGTCAGTAAATACTTATGGGGTAAAATCCAAATATATTTCCAATTGAGGTCTTTTGCAAGAGAAACGCACATGCACGGCGACGTGAGAGCAGAATGACGTAATGACGTCAGGGGAGAGGCAGCTGTCGCCTCCAGACAAGCCTCCCAGACGCACCACGCAAAAACACCACGGTGAAGTCAAAACAGTGCACATGAACCGAGGAACCCGGAGGAAAATGTGTGTTTTATCTCGGGAGATGTAGCCTAGCCTAAACACGGTTCCATCTCTGTCCTCTTTAGCGACAGGCGACATCGAGTGGGGACGTTTTATGGAGCGTCGCAGGGACGGGAGCCGTTAGGGGACAAACCCGTCGTGATAATAACTGGAAGAAACCTTAAGACATATTCGACCAGGAGAGAAACATGGCTACGAATGGCAACAGTTTAACATCTGGGATGGGAGAAATCATCCAACTGAATGTCGGTGGGACCAGGTAACACTGTCACATGTCACTCAACCTGCTACATTTGTGACAAACAGGTCGCCTGAGCGGTTCTTTAATGTCTTATCTATTTAATACATCCATGGATCATGGACCTCTTTCTGGATAGAGACGGCACGTACCTACGTATGACGTAATCACGCTACGGCACGCAACGTGCACGGTTGGTGATGGTGACACCATCACAGTTCACGACAAGATTAGTCATGCAAGTTTGATCGCAGAACGTGATTACAAGGCTGTAAACATTGCCTATTGGTCTGATATGAAAATTGAGCCTGGCCTGTCACAATCCGTATGAACATCATGGTTACAGTAGCCCTAACACTGTTGTGTCTGTTCCTGTAGGTTCAGTACCTCCAGACAGACCCTCACCTGGATCCCAGACTCATTCTTCTCAAGGTAGGTGGTCATCACAGACCATCCAAATTGTCGCCTATGTTGCCCACCATGACATAGCAGCCCTCGCTTTCAAACAGCACCAAAAATGTTGGATTCCACTCAAAACAGATAAACAAAACAGTTTAGTGTTTGTTTACTTGGATCCCCATTAGTTGCTACAAAGTTACACAAATGAGCAACGACTACAAGGAATAGTCCACACATTGGACATACTATGGAACTGGATATAGACAGACATACAAACAGCCATAAGAAAAAACGACCAAATAAATGTGTATATGTACGGTGTAGTTGCATGTGAAACAGGCCGGGTGTCTAGTCGGCTGTCTCATACTCATTCCACCCTGACACAGTGGGATAAGACAGGGTGTGTGTGTGTGTGTGTGTGTGTGTGTGTGTAATTTGCAGCTTGCTGAGTGGGAGGATATCAACGCTGCGTGATGAAACTGGAGCAGTGAGTAGATTCCATTACTACCAGTTTGTTGCTAAACCCAAGAGGAGACGGATCCAGCGAACTGGAGTCATGTTTCCAAAAACTGTCCTGTGAATCTGGTCAAGTTCACACATAAATACTTCTATTCGGGGCGGCTGTAGCTCAGTTGGTAGAGCGGGTCGTTCAGTGATCGAAGGGTCAGTGGTTCGAATCCCAGCTCTGACTGTCCACATGTCGAAGTGTCCTTGAGCAAGACACCTAACCCCAAAATTGCTCCCAATGAGCAGGTTAGCACCTTGCATGGCAGCTACCGCCATTGGTGTGTGAATGGGTGAATGAGAGGCCATTGTAAAGCGCTTTGAGTGCCGCTAAGGTGGAAAAGCGCTATATAAGTGCAGTCCATTTACCATTTATTCTATCTTCCAGATATTTATTGACAGGGACCCTACTGCTTTTGCACCCATCTTGAATTTCCTTCGAACCAAAGAGCTAGATTTGCGGTAAGCATATCTTTCACCCCAACTATAGTGCTTTATTGTTAGTGGAACATTATTGTTATAACAGAGAAACTTATTTGTTAAGAAACATTTCTGGTCTTATTTTCTTTCTTTCTTTTCTTTCTTTCTTTCTTTCTTAGGGGGGTAAACATTAATATTCTCCGCCATGAAGCTGAGTTT
>NC_140265.1:5081907-5084407 GCF_949987555.1 Borostomias antarcticus | reverse complement strand
CTAACGCTGTGTGGTTTGTTTTGGTTTGCGTTCGGTGTACGTTCGGCGCATATACCGGCTGCTGCCGAGTGGGCGTCATCTGCCTGTCATCCATGGACTGACTATGAAACGTGCCTAACCCCCGAGTCACTCTGGCTCCTTCCGACCGTAACACATCTAGAAATCACCAGGGGGGTGGTTATTCTACCTACGGCTGGGAACAAAGGGTGCTGTTCCTAAATAAACTAGGTTGATGCACACTTTTGGCTTCTTCTTCAGTCCATTTTGAGGCAGCATTCCAGGGTGCTGAACCGATCGACACATGCGTAGCCTACAGCATTCATAATTGGCTACATTGTTGATGGAAAATACTCTTTTACATTCTAAGTGCCTTATATATATTTCATATATTTTCATTTATGAATCACCAGTGACAGGCCTACTTGTGTTCCCCACAAAAGTGCCATTGCGCACGCAGCAGAATGTCTGACTCTGAAAACATCAACTGACGCAAATAATGTCCAATAACCCTGATAAAAAATCGGAAAATAAATTAAATGGAAAAAAAAAAGAAATAACATTACATGATGCCGTGACCCCAACAAACATAATGGGGAAAACGCTGAGATATGCATGGAGAGAAGGAGTCGAAGCCATGCCCACCAAATATCAACAGCTCACAGATGCACGGGACAATGTGACAGGTAGGCTAGAAATAATAGCAAAGGACACATTCAAGATGGCACAACAAACAACATGTATAGGCAACAAAAATGGCCCATATGATAGAGTATGAATACATGGTCAACCGTGGTGGCCTGATACCCAATGCACCAACTCCCCGTTGCTCGTGTGTGTGATGACAGACTATCCAACAGCTATCCAAATGGCAATCACATCCAATTACGCACAGCTAGGGCTATTGGTTAATGCAGACTATTGTATATAATGATCCGGGGGTAGTTGCACACATTTGATGGGGATGAACTACTGTATCTTATACTGTATGTCCATTCAAATAAGGGATGGTTGCAGAATAATCATGGTCAAACCTGTTCCATCTCGCGGGCGGGTCCAGTGGGGACAACACCGAAAAATATGCACTACAAGGTCTACCTTGGTTCAGGTGTACCGCCGTCCGACAGCTTAATTATTTAAAGACATTATTTATTGGACATTATTTGCGTCAGTTGATGTTTTCAGAGTCAGACATTCTGCTGCGTGCGCAATGGCACTTTTGTGGGGAACACAAGTAGGCCTGTCACTGGTGATTCATAAATGAAAATATATGAAATATATATAAGGCACTTAGAATGTAAAAGAGTATTTTCCATCAACAATGTAGCCAATTATGAATGCTGTAGGCTACGCATGTGTCGATCGGTTCAGCACCCTGGAATGCTGCCTCAAAATGGACTGATCGAAGAAGCCAAAAGTGTGCATCAACCTAGTTTATTTAGGAACAGCACCCTTTGTTCCCAGAGCCGTAGGTAGAATAACCACCCCCCTGGTGATTTCTAGATGTGTTACGGTCGGAAGGAGCCAGAGCGACTCGGGGGTTAGGCACGTTTCATAGTCAGTCCATGGATGACAGGCAGATGACGCCCACTCGGCAGCAGCCGGTATATGCGCCGAGCGCACCGAACGCAAACCAAAACAAACCACACAGCATTAGTTTTTCTGATTTTTCGTTTTTCCGTTTTGAAAAACCAAACCAAATCATCTCGGTTTTTCTCGGTTTGGTTTTTCTCTTTTTTTCGTTTTAAAACCAAAACGGAAAAACGAAAATTCACTCGTTTTTTTGTTTTTCCAATTTCGTTTTGAAACAGAAAAACCAAAGAACGAACCATACACGGATTATGGAGGTATACTATAACGGGTTGTGTCCAGCTGGAACGCACGCAAATGACGTCGCACGCAGCGCGGCCGATTACGTCAGTACGTCACGCGCAGCCATCTTGCTAACTAGCTTAGCACACACACACACACACACACACACACACGCTCAACGCAATTAACGAAACGTGGCAGATGACGTCGCACGCAGCGCGGCCGATTACGTTAGTACGTCACGCGCAGCCATCTTGCTAACTAGCTTAGCACACACACACACACACACACGCACACACACACACGCTCAACGCAATTAACGAAACGTGGCACATTCCACACACTGGAGTAAACGAACAAATGAATGAACGTGTGTGTGCGTCTGTGTGTGTGTGTGTGCGTCTAATTTTGCACTAAGTTCCACATAGACGCACTCACGCACACACACACACACACACACTCACACGCACACCTTATCTTTGCTAAAGATATATGCAAATCCCAGCGATCTGATTGGCTGATTCCCTAACTATGTCTTTGCAAGGATAAGGTGTGCGTGTGAGTGTGTGTGTGTGTGTGTGTGCGTGTGTGCGTCTATAGACGCACACACGCACACACGCACACACACACACTCACAACATGCCTGCTAAACGTGGCACTTCCCACCCCCCATATACACCTCATACACCTG